>NW_027660418.1:0-1000 GCF_963280865.1 Gymnoscopelus braueri | reverse complement strand
TTTCCTGCATTTGTTGCGGGATAAATTATGCATTACTGTTGGGTTTCAAGTTGGCACGCCTGACAATTTATTGTCACTTCGCTCTCTCAGCAACTAACAGCCAACAGCTGAACAGCCAGACAGGCCAGATTGTACGACTAGATTATCTGAAAAGTGTCAACAAATCAACAAATCTGCCACGGCAGCCAGCATCTCTCTGGTATTGTAAGTACCTTACACCGACTATCGAGCGAAGAATGTTTGTTTCCCCGGGGCATTATAGAAAATGGGAATTTGAGACAATGCCGTTTTTTCTATTGACCAGATCTGTAGGTGGCGCACTTGAGTGGATACAAAATGTTCTGGCCAAAAAGTGGATTTTACACAAAAGGTGGGGGTCTGAGCGTCTTCCCACCACAGAGCAGTGGTGGAAAACGTACTCAAATGTTTTACTTAAGTAAAAGTATCAATGTAGAAATGCTCTGTTACAAGTAAAAGTCCGGAATATAAAATTTACTTGAGTAAAAGTATAAAAGTATTGGTATCAAAATGTACTTAAAGTAGCAAAAGTAAAAATACTCATTATGCAGAATGTCCCATTTCAAGTTTTCAAATGGAAATAGCAGATCTACAAGCAAATGAAAATAGCAGATCTACAAATCTGCTGAGAACCACTGGTAGTGGAGGCTCTTACAAGATGTCAAAACGGGCCAATTGTGTTCGTACAGACCAGGGGTCAGCAACCTTTTTGACATGAAGTGCCATGTGTTTATTTAATTATTTTATTTTAATTATGATACCACAAATACAACAGATTCTGATAAATAAAAGAACCTTGTTTCTTCTTCTTTTGAAACATTTACATCAGGACACTGGATAATGATCAGAGCAATAACCCCACCTGTCTCCCAGACTCCCTCGCCGGTCAGAGTTCAGAGTTTGAATGAATGTAGAAATACGTGCAGGATCTAATTTGCATACAGATGTGAGGGACTTCATTTAATTGACCGCATGTTTTAAA
>NW_027660419.1:66695-79227 GCF_963280865.1 Gymnoscopelus braueri | reverse complement strand
GTTGGCACCGAAACGGGTCGTAGCACCGGGCACCACACATGGTTAATCCGCCCCTGATAGCAGTAGCAGTAGTGGCTCGGAGCCTCTGCCTGATGAGGCTATTGGTTGAGACAATGTTTCCTAAGCAGTGGGTCGCGAACCATCGTTGGGTCGTGGACCAATTGTTATGGGTCGTATCCATCGTTTTTTGGGAAGAAGAAGAGGGGGGGGGGTCAAGAGGGAAGAGAGATCAATCAAAGAAAACAAACAAATGATCTACATATTTGCACATAGTACCTGAGGTAAGAAGTGAGCTTATAGCAGCAGATGAAGGTCTTCCCATGCATTGGAACACTATCATCAGTAACCAGAACCAGGGATGTGTGTGTTTTCAATGAGTCTATAACGGGGTAAATGTGGAGTATAAAGTTGAATGGGCCTTATAGGAGGGCGGGGGCGTGTCTGATCACATTAATATCAAGTATCTAAATATTGAATCAAGCAACTTAAAAACCGTCTGGGGTGCAACACACACAAAGGCCCTGAGTCCAAGTGAAAATGACATCAGAAGTGTTTTAAAGTGAAATTCCCCTTCAAGTGGTTAACCAAACAAAAACATGACTTTGGGCGTGGGGGGGGGGGGTCTGTAAAGGAGTCTGTGGTCACTTTTTTAGCGTCTGCTAATGAGAAACGGCTTAGCGCGTGCTAAGCTGAACCTGCTACACACTCTAGTTCCTACCAAGCACTTCTAGAGAGAGTATGCTAGACAGTATGGTCAGTGACTCTCAACGTCTGGTGTGGACAGTGGTGTAATGGTGATATATTTTTCGGCGGAACGGTATTTTAATGACCTCACGTGCGCGCGCGCTCATGTGCGAGCACGCGCGCACCCATGCCTACACGAGAGTCAACTCAATTAATAATAATTTTACTTAGGTTTATGGGTGTATAAATTGTAGTAGGAAACATGTTTGTATAGGAAATGACTATTTTTTAGCTTGGTTTTAGTCTTTGTAAACCTTCCTTGAATTATAGGAGCTGAAAAAGGTGTAGGCTACAATGTATGAGGACGCTCACCGGTAAACCTGTTATGCAAAGTAGCCATTTGGGTACTTGGCTCGTGAATCTTGGGGGACTCGTTCTAGCGTGCACGTGCGTACACGCACGTGCACGCTAGAAGTGGTACATGCGCGTGCGTGTGGAAAATTACTGGCCACACACCCAAGAAGCGACCAAAACACCTCTGGGTGTGGAGACCACCAACCGGTGCCAAGTGGACGCTTGCGGGTCTGTAACTCAGAGAGTTTTACGAAGGGAACCAAATGGAACCCTGTTAGGGTCCATTCCTACAACTCTCTGTGTTAAATTTACACTAGCCTCGATCTCCAGGCTTTTTTTTTTTTTTTGCTAAAAAAATTAAAGCCTGGACCGGCGTGCTGATGTTCCTGGAATAGGAAGTGTTTCATTTCCCCAACCAACCAGAGTGCAGTGGGCGTCGCTCCAAATGTTGTGACGTCAGGGCTCTCATAATGCACAATGGGGGAGGAGGCGGGGCGGGGGCTGACGGACAGATCGGTGAACCAATGAGATCTCACGTAATTTTTCACCGGAGATTTTGAACCCGCCCCTCTAGTCCAGATATCAGACACGCTAGGGCAGTCTAAATTTACACTGACGATTGTACAGTGTAGATTGGGGTCCCCAGTATTGTTTAGTCCAGTGATTCTCAACCTTTTTGATATGCATTATTACACCACGGACCTCCTTTTCGATGCCATTGTTTTTTTCATCCACACTGTTAAAATCCTTTAGTTTATTTAACTCTGAGAGTGTATAAATTGACCCTTTATGGGTGCATTTGGTTCCATTATTTTGGACACACTAAGAGTTACAGACCCGTAAGGGTACTTTTGGACCGCTGTTGGTCCACCAGACTCAATGTTGAGCACCAATGGTCTACGTAAAAACCATCACATATCAATTATGATATCGTCTCTGTCGGGTGGAAACCTCATGTCCAAAACTGTTACTTTTCAGGATTCAAATTCAAAAGTAGCAGATCTACAAGCTCGAAACGCGTCGCTTCGCGCCGCGTTTCGAGCTTGTAGATCTGCTACTTTTGATGTTGTTCTGTGACGCTGTAGTATGATCAAGTAGGGCGTTCATTTACGTACAAAAACACAAAAAGTTAGAATATGGAGATAAGAGGTTTCTGCCCGACAGCAACGATAACGTAAAAGCACGGATAGACATTCAAATGAAAAACGTACTTTTAGATTATTTAGGATAATCCAAAGACACACATGTTGTATGCTTCCGCACGTCGTTTTTAGAACAACTATAGGACAACTAATAATCATAATAAAAATAAACTTTATTATGTGTAGCACCATTCATGACATGACATGCAGCTCAAATTGCTTTACAGAGCAAGAATAAAGCACAAGTGCTTTACAGAAAAAAGTACAAATAATTGAACAATAAAGCAAAAAATAAAATAAAAAGCATAAAACAACATTACAAAAAAAATATATATATATATATATATATATATATATAGCAAAAAATGCAGTGAATCAGGTAAAACAGTGAGGACATGAATAACAACACAGAGATTTAAAAATCAACTAAAAGCAAGAGTGAAGAAATAGGTCTTGAGCTGTGCTGGAGGCTGCCTGTCTTAGGTGTATTGGGAGTTTATTCCAAGCCGCCGGCCCGTAAACCATGCAGACTCAGTTTGAAATATACAAAACAATTGTCAACGGCCTGGGGAAATGTATGTTCACGACATATTTGAGATATCTTTTCGCCACACCAAATATATTTATCCCCCCATAAACAATTTTTTTTCTTTTTCAAAATGAGTTATGACAACATAAGCCCCTGTAATGGCTGCAGCTTAGCTTGCGAAAATTAATGAAGGAAGATGGAAAGAATTATGGCAAGTTTATTGAAAGCAAAGGGGGATTTCAACGGGATTTGTGGCGTCTAATAGTTTGCTGGATGTTTTGACGTAATGAAGAGTTATGCGTCGGAACATTCCCGTCAGAAAGCAATAGCTTCCGCCTCTAGTAAACGTGAACCCGTAGCATCTGGGCGAAACATTCAGCGCAAATAGTCAATTCTCACAACGCGTCACTTGTAGATTGGCTCTTGTACAATTTACAATGCATTTAGCGGACGGTTTCATCCAGAGCGACTTACATTAAGTAGGGCACGGTGGTGCAGTCGGTTGCGCTGTCGCCTCACAGCTAGAAGGTCCTGGGTTCGATTCCCGCAGGGGACGATGTGGGCACTGGGGGCGTGTCCTCTCCTCCGCGTCATCAGCGCCCATACTCTAGGTGGGGTTGACGAAAGGGCCCACTCTGTGTGGAGTTTTCATGTTCACCCTGTGTCCCCTAGAGTAGGTATCCTCACGAAAAACATGCAGTATTCCTGGTTTCTATACTGTCCCCTCTGGTCAGCCTGATGGAGGGGAAAGGAACTGGTTGGAATAACGTGTTCATTCCACGCGCTACGTCCTACCGGGGAAACTCCCCCCCTGTCAGGTGATAAGAAGCGGCCTGCTCACTCCTCATGCATTGACGGAAGCATGAGCTCAGTTTGGGGCTCTCCCCAGGCTGGCAGAGGGAGAGTAGTGCCCAGGATTACTTAGGCAATTGGCACTGGGTGAAAACATTGGTTACAAAATCGTGGAATACAAATTTTGGAAAAAAATGCATACTCAGAATGCAGAGAGACAGTGTAGGGCCTCAATAAACTAGGATACCAGGCTAAGCCATGAACATCAGTCTAGCATCAGCTAATCATCTGGGGACCCCTCCAAAATAATTTTGGGACCCCCACTTTGAAAACCAATGGTGTAGAGCAGGGGTCTTCAATGTTTTCAGCCGAAGGACCCCCTAGCTGAGAGAGAGATGAAGCAGGGACCCCCTCTATATTGGATAAAATTGTGTTTCAGATTAAACTTTTTTTTCCTCCTTATTCCCTTTACACCGGTACCTCTTTGCCAAAAATAGCAGATCTACAAGCTCACAACGCCACGCAGCGCGAGGCGTTGTGAGCTTGTAGATCTGCTATTTTCGGCTAATGTTGCCCTCGGAATAGGGATGCTAGGGTTCAAGTGGTTAATGTGAAAAAAACAACATCCTCTCACACAAAGATTTGGCGGACCCCCTATAGTAGCTCTGAGGACCCCCTAGGGTCCCCTGGTGTAGAGGGAAGACAAAAGGGAGGGAGGGGGACTCCAGTGCACTATAAGCACTAGAGTTTTAAGTGGGCTTTTTAAAGCACATGTGCGGCGGGTTTCAACAGTATAGTGTTCCCAGAAAGCTACGCCCGCTGAGCCATGCGGTTCTGCATGGGAATGTTAGTTAGAAACAGCTCCACTGCAACACGTGTTGACAGCAAACCTTCCAACACAATCTACTCAAGAAGGAGCAATTCTCCCTCACTTTCCCTCTCTTTCTTTCTTTCTTTCTTTCTCCATATATCGCATTATGTGTCTATCCATATGTGCTTTATGGCACAGACTAGAGTACTTTCAGTGGTGGAAAAGTACTCACATGTTTTACTAAAGTAAAAGCATCAATACTGTAAAAGTCCGGAATAAAACAACAATTACTTCAGTAAAAGTACACAAGATCTACAAGCTCACAATGCGTTGCGATGCGACGCGTTGTTAGCTTGTAGTTCGGCTTTTTTCAAATAGCCTGGTATAAAATAGGGCTAAAGTGGTTAATGTATGTTTTATAATTTAATACATTATATTTGCAAAGTAACTAGTGACTAAAAGTTTTAAATTATTTTCATGGAGTAAGAGTACAATATTTGGTGATGAAATGTAGTTGAGTAGAAGTAAAAGTACTGAAAACTGGAAATACTCCAGTAAAGTAAAAATACCTCAAAGTTGTACTTAGTTACTTTACACCACTGAGTACTTTTACTTTCAAATCAAATCTCTATGTCCGTCCCCCGCCTCTCTCTCTCTCTCTCTCTCTCTCTCTCTCTCTCTCTCTCTCTCTCTCTCTCTCTCTCTCTCTCTCTCTCTCGCCCATCCTGTGAGTAAGTTGTTGACAGGTAGTTGGCTAAGCCAGTGTGTCGGCTACATGCTAAGCTAATTTCCTCTGATCTCACACTGTGAGAAAATCAATAGTAATCTGGGCCTCCGTTGCTGGCTAGTGGTACAGACATAAAAACACACACACACACACGCGCACACACACACACACGCACGCACGCACGCACGCACGCACGCACGCACGCACGCACGCACGCACGCACGCACGCACACACACACACACTGACCCCTATGTGACAGTAACTAGATTAGCCGCGGTTCAGGCATCGGTCGCGCTAATCCTCTCTGTGTGTGTGTTTGTGTGCACGTACGTATGTGTGTGTGTGTGTGTGTGTGTGTGTGTGTGTCACTGTGTCGTAAGTATGTGACAGGCGAAAGTGTGAATTTGCAATTGGAAAGCAGAGGTTGTCCGTGCACGTCTGTGTGTGTGTGTGTGTGTGTGTGTGTGTGTGTGTGTGTGTGTGTGTGTGTGTGTGTGTGTGTGTGTGTGTGTGTGTTAGTGCGGGTGCGGGTGCGAGTCCGGGTGTGGGTGTGGGTGTGGGTGCTCGTGCGTGCGTGCGTGCGTGCGTGTGAGAGTGGCGTCAAAAACAACATGTGGGTTGTGCCTGACAACAAGCTATTGTCTGCAACATCACAGTCTCTCCTCGTTTGCTGTTTTTTTTATTTATTACAGAAACATCATTTATTTATTTACTTCCCATAAGCAATTATTTCTGTTCCTCAGGCGGCCCACGTCAGTGTGTGAGCAGCAAGCAGGCGTTGTTTACATCACAGAGGTGAACGTCTGTCACACTCCAATTCTTTTTCCAATTAGATGTGGTTATTGACCCAATAAGATATTGTTCTCCGAGTCTGGCAGTGGTGGAAAAAGGTACTCAAATGTTTTACTTGAGTAAAAGTATCAGTACTGCAATGTAGAAGCACGCTGTTACAAGTAAAAGTCCGGAATTTAAAATTGACTTGAAAAGTACAAAAGTATTGGTATTAAAATGTACTTAAAGTACCAAAAGTAAAAGTACTAAAATGTTTGAAAATAGCAGATCTACAAGCTCACAATGCGTCGCATCGCTTACATGCTTACATATTAGAAACATTTTAACTTAAATGTTAGAAACATTTTAAATGTTACCATGAATAGTATATGAAAAAAAAAAAAATCACTTTTGAAAGTATAAAATAAGGATTGAGTGGTTCAACCAAATACGCACGCACGCACGCGCGCGCACACACACACACACACACACACACACACACACACACACACACACACACACACACACACACACACACACACACACACACACACACACACACTGTGTGTATTCTCTGGTTCACAGTGAACTCACTAAATTTTCAATCTTTAGATCAAACCTTATCATTTCAAGGCTGTCTGCATTTTCATGGTGGTTTAAATGTTTTTAATATTTTTTTTAGGATCGAAGACAATCATTTCCAAGCTGGTGGAAAGTAAAATGGTTATTAATTATAATTCACAATTTCTGCATTTAGCGGACACTCTAATCCAGAGTGACTGCACAAAGATCAGAGTAAATGTCATGAACCCTTGTCAACAAAGGACAGGGTAAATAATAGTGAAAAACAATAATAAAATAAAAGATTAGTGCTTCAAACAACTAGGATAGCAGATAAACAGCAATCGTAGCATCTTAGCCTAGTGTCTGAACAACATGCTATCTACAGTAAATATCATAATTAATATTTTGTTGTGAAGCACACACACACACACTGTCTATTTAAATAACATATAGTGTGTGTGTGCATAACCAACATATCTGCATTATGATAACTTGCAAACTATCAAAATAGGCTAATAAGAAATGATTACAACGGAAGACGAGTTCTAGGAGTGGAGTCTGGAGACTTGGGTTTTCAGACTGCAAAGTCTGCAGTCTGGACTGAGCTGTGTGTGTGTGTGTGTGTGTGTGTGTGTGTGTGTGTGTGTGTGTGTGTGTGTGTGTGTGTGCGTGTGCGTGTGTGTAAGGGGGGGGGATCATTCCACAGCTTGGAAGCCAGGAGGGGAAGAGTCTAGGGTCGCTCGGGGCGTTGGCGAGGGGTGTTTTAGATTTAGGGAGGAGACAGCCGTCCTGTGTAAATTTGCTGATCTAGGTGCTAGACAAAGCGACCCTGGACAAGCGTCTTAAGGGTCGCTCGGAGCGTTGGCGAGGGAGTTTTTTGGGGAAGGGATCGGGCCAGACGATGTGTCTGTGTTAGCTGATCTAATGGTTTTATTTGAAGAGGTTTGGGGGTTGATCATGTCCTGAAGGTAAGGGGGGGTTCCATGTCCTTGACTGTCTTGTAAAGGTCATCACCGGTGTTTGGAGTTGGACTGTGGGCTTATAGCCACCGGAAGCCAGTGAAGGGAGCGCAGAGAGGGGCTATGTGTGAAAATTGAAGACCATGGGCGTGCAGCGGCCTCCTGGATCAGTTGTAAGGATTTGAGAGAGAGCATGCAGGCAGAGCCACAAGGAGGAAGGTGTGATATTCAAAGCCTGGGAATCGCTGGGGTGCCTATAAGCTACAGCAGGGGTGGGCAACTTTGATGATGGAGAGGGCCACTATATTTCCACACTCACTCCAGAGGGCCACATTGCATATACTGTCGGGCAGACATGTCTTATCTCCGTATTTTAACTTTTTTCGTAATTAATGCCATACTTTGCCATTCCATGTCACACAAAAGTAGCAAAAATAGCCGATCTACAAAGCTCAAAACGTGTCGCAGTGCAGTGCGTTTTGAGCTTATAGATCTGCTATTTTTGCTATGTTTTAATTGGAATCCTGATATTGTTTTGCTATTTTTCAATTGGAATCCTGAAAAGTTACACATTTATTTTATTTAAAATGCATTTAGTTGTACTTATGTCAGTAATGTATCAGTATTCCGATATTAACCTGTGCCACATTAAGTGATAGCCACATTAAACATACAAGGTCCATTATTTATTCAGCATTTGAGCCACGGAACCACCATTTGATGAGATTTAGACTCTCAGAATATTTTGTTATCGTTGGATACGATTTTGTCCACAATTCCACGATGTGGTACCATAGGACAGCCGACAAGCCAAACGTTGAAAACAAAACAAAAATGATTTAATTAAGTAATGCAGATGTTTAACAACAATTTAACTCTTGAGAGTGTAAAATGAAACCAAATGGACCAGTAAGGGTCCATTTGGTTTCATTTTACACTCTCAAGAGTTAAAGATCTATTGCAAGTTAATACATTTTGGGAAGTCATCACATCACGTCGTCTGCTACAAGCCCTATTTTTTAATTCCCAACAACATTCTAAAAGACTCAACTTTATGCTTTTATGTTGATATTTTTATTTTATTTATTTTGTATTCATTTTTTTGTTTAGATTTTCATTGTATCCTGAAATTCTTGAAAACGTTCGGCTAACGACAAGGCCCAAAATAGGGCGATCGGAGTGATGAAGTGGTTAATGTGTTCTCCTGTCCCTCTCTCTCTCTCTCTCTCTCTCTCTCTCTCTCTCTCTCTCTCTCTCTCTCTCTCTCTCCTCCAGTGGACTGCATCGATCCCAGTTGCTCGGCCCATGGCGTGTGCATCCACGGCGAGTGCCACTGTCAGCCCGGCTGGGGCGGAGCGAGCTGCGAGATCGCCAAGACCATGTGTCCGGACCAGTGCTCGGGCCACGGCACCTACAACGCCGAGAGCGGCGCCTGCACCTGTGACAAGAACTGGACCGGGCCCGACTGCTCGCTGGGTGAGTCAAAAAAGAAAAAAGAAAAAAAAGGCCACATTTCTGTCTGAAAACCAATGCCAGGTTTGATGCTTTGTTCGCTTTCACATAAGCAAAGCGTAAATAAGAGCCACATTTTTTAGAATATCAAATATCTCAAACATAAGGGTATGTTCACACGGTCTGCTTTTTATGAAAAGGGGGAAAAAAAATGCCTGGAATATACTAATGCCTCCGTCATACAGTCTGGAGCAACAGTTTATAGTTGCGCAAAAGTGTCTTAATATAGATCAAAATAATCTAAGCGTATATAGCTTGCCGCTTATCAGAAATGGAAATTCTAAAGGAAAATGTAAAAATATTTGTAAATATATTTTCGTGGATGGAAATGACGAACAGATGGTAGCTTCAATTCTCGGCTTTAGGGAGGTTGTAGTTCCAGACTCTATATTCACCTGTTTCCTAGGCTGTGTGTTTTCCACTTCCTGTCGATTTCATTTGATATCATTGGTCATCTGACCAGTTTCATTGGATTTAATTGGATCAAATCGACAGGAAGTGGAAAACACACAGCCTAGGAAACAGGTGAATAGCATTCGGAGATTGTGGAATAGTTGTTGTTTCTCAAAATGAGGGTATATACCCCTAGGGGTATGTGGAGGTACTGCAGTGAGTGACAGGGAAAATTGGAACATTTATTTTACCGTCATGTTTAATGATAAAACTTTGACAGACTTTGGGCGATTTCTAAAGTAAAGTGTTAAACCAAATTAATAAAAAGAAAAAACATGACTAGCACAACTTTGAATACTACCCAATAGTTAGTATAACTAGTTGAACATATTGACATATGGACTTACTGACATGTTATGGCCACAGTTGAAAATAAATCTGCTCACAGGGAGGCACTAATTGCAACTATTTCGCTCCATTTCTTATGTGTAATGTTATAGTCATCAAAAGGTGGGTTATCATTTATTCACAGCATCACAAGCTATGGGTTTCTCTTTTTCGCCGTTTCCTATGTTGTACAAAATGCTGTAGTTGGGTAAAGGCGGCACTTAATTGGCTTCAGAGACCATTGAAAGGGGCTACAGGAGTGAAGTGTAGTAACTCTGAGGACCCCTAGGGACCCCGGACCCCCTGTTCAAGACACCTGACTATAGTTGTTTCTGCTGAAAAAGAAAAACATGACATGTTCCACCCCCAGTATAGGAGCTCCTGGACAAGGCTTGTGATATGCCCTGTAGTCCATACTGCTGTTGGGGGTGGAGGAAGGAGGATGTCATGCACTGACACCCGACTACCATCAGCACCCCCTACTCCTCCTCCTTGGGCCGACAGCAGCACGTCAGGGGGGGGGGCTCGATCATCACGACCTCGTCCAGGAGCTCAGTCTTGGGCTAACGGTTTTGTTTACACGTGCACTATTATAAGCATGTCCTGAGCATGACGTCCTGCCAGGCGCGAGAGAGAGAGAGCTGACAGGGAGGGCGGAGAAACACAGATACTCTTATGTTCCATCTGCAACAGCTTTTGTGTAAACGATCAATACATTTTAGGTGAGAAATAGACCGTGAGGAAGCACTGCAGAGCAGAACGCCCGCAACACTCCAGATTAAACAAAAAGTCTCAAGGTGCTCCGGCTCAATTATATCATGAAACTGGGAAAACAGGCCAGCCAACGGAGTCAACGGACACGTTGTACGCTGAGGAAGACCTGTTAGGTTGAAACTCGCCCGTTGCTCTGTCCGTAAGGGAGGTAAATAAAACTGAAATGGACGTTTATTGTGTGCTGGCTGTTTTCTCAGTTTCATGAACCGGAAACAAAAACATTTTAACCACGATCGTCTGTTCTGTTGTTATCGGCAGTTGAATATGGCTTGTTTTCACCAAAAAAACGCAGTCTGGTAGAAGAAATCCGAGCTAGATGTGTTTATCTAAATCTCCTAACATTGGAGTGGACAGGGTTATTTTTTTTCATTCATAGGTTGGCGAAGAGCGCCCTCTAGCGTAATCACTAAAACATGTTTTTTTTTTAATGGACAGCAGTGAAGCGGTGGATTTGAAATGACAGAGATCTCCGTCAATGGCAGGGAACGTGTTAACCAGTGCCTTGTGCGCTATTTGGTCACCTTTTACTCTTTTACTTTCTTTTCTTTGTCGGATAGAGTGAACATACTCTAACTCTCCTGTGTTTTATATTTTGTGGATGTGCAGCGCGTATCACAGAATATTATGAATAGGATTTGCAATTGAAAGCCCTTCATAGGGCCCTTCACAAACCCAGACTTGAGATTGCGTTGGGTTTCCTCACCAGATTTTCAATGTTTCTCCACCATACTGTGTTCAATTTATGCAGAAAATAAGGCCTGTGGATAATATAAGATTAAAAGGCTTTCACGTTCTCTTATTTGACACAGTTTACACCCCATTAACATGTCAACCATGAATTATGAAGCTATCTCAGTATGTTTTATTTAGATTTTTGGAGATAATCTTATCTGAACAAAACGTGCTGATATCATAAGCCTTTGTTTACTACAGAGCTTATTTTGTTTAATTGATCCAAAACCCAACTCAGAAACCTCCATTGTGAAAGTCTGCGGTGGGAGAAAGTAACCAGTGGTGGAAAGTAACTTAGTATGTGTACTCAAGTACTGCACTTAAATAAAATGTTGAGGTATTTGCGCTTTACTTGAGTATTTCCAATTTTCCAATACTTCTACTCCACTACATCTTAGAGGCAAATATTATACTTTTACTCAACTACAATTATTTGAAAACTTTAGTTTCTAGTTACTTAGTAGATTTTGATTATTATTACAATGCATTACCCACTTCAGCCCTATATACATTTCGGCCATTTGAGAATGGCCGATCTACAAGCTCACAATGCTGACTTTGCAGATATAAATGATTACATTATAAAACATACATTAACCACTTTAGTCCTATTTTATACCTAGGCTATTTGAAAATAGCTGATCTACAAGCTCACAACGCGTTGCGATGAGACGCGTTGTGAGTTTGTAGATCTGCCATTTTAGTACTGTTACTTTTGGTACTTTAAGTACATTTTGATACCAATACTTGTGTACTTTTATTCAAGTAAATTTTGAACACCAGACTTGTACCTTTAACAGAGTACTTCTACATTGCAGTATTGATACTTTTACTTAAGCAAAACATTTGAGTACTTTTCCCACCACTGGGAGAAACACATGGCGATGGGGAAACATCCAGATTGGCCTACAAAAAAAGACGACGTCACCCCTGTAACACTCTATTAGAGCATGGAGTTATTATTTCATAAAACACCACACATTATAATATTGTGGGAGACTCTATGAAAGTCCAGTTCCAGGCCTATGAAATCACTGGAATTAAGGTTTATGATGCAATACAATCCAGTTAAGCTAGCGGGCGCCTACTCCAATACTTCCTTATTAAATGCAAATGGACATAAGCTGGATATATAATGCAGACAGACTCTTGGAGAAGTTTGAACATGTGTGCAATGGAACAGCAGAAAGTACACTATTGTAGTAGTGTTTGTTAGTGGTGTAAAGTAACTAAGTACTGTACTTAACCCATTGAGACCTGAAGCCGATTCTACATGTCTCCTAAATCCCAACAGTATTCTTAAATCCCAACAGTATTCTGAAAAACGTATGTTTCTATGTCAGTGGTGCTCAATCTTTTTCATGTCAAGGACCCCCAGAATTATGTATTTGGCCGCCGAC
>NW_027660419.1:54195-61695 GCF_963280865.1 Gymnoscopelus braueri | reverse complement strand
ACAGCCAGAGGTTAATCTCATAATGTACTCACCAGTGCCAACGTTTTATTGTTGTTTTTTGTTTTTTTCACGTCGCCATAGACCTCGTTAAAATCCTTAAGATTGATCTGTGCACTGTTTGTAAACATCGCGGACATCTCCCTGCGTCTACCAGTCCAAACCACGTGTCAAACGGGGCATCCATGTTTGAGTTAGAACGGTTTATGTTAAACAGTGATCAGCGAGGAGAAAAACTACAATCGAAGAAAATGGCGTCTCAGTGTGCGCTTTAGAATGGGAGCCGGCGTGATCGTCAAAACCGGATCCCAAATAATTCTGTTTCCGGTGGTGTTACAATGAAATGTGCCGTACTAGAAAATTTAAAAAAGTTTTTTTTTTCCGAAAAAAATGAAAAAGCACCACAGCCCGTAGGCTACGGGATCGGCGCTTTACCGTTGGATTTAACGGCCCGTAGAACTACGGGCCCGGCGGTCAATGTGTTAACAATATATTCAAAGATTTGCAAAAAAAAATCTTGATTTTTCAAAAATAAAATATCTACAAGCTCATAGCGAGCTTGCATATCTGCTGTTTTTGAATAGCCCAAAGAAATAAGAAATATTACAGTAGGACACAACAGCAAACAGAACATAAATGTGTGTGTGGGGAGGAATTAATTGGCATAACGACTAAATTGGGGAGAAAAAGGGATAAAATGCAACAAAAAAAAAGTGAGATTAATAATAATTTCCACAGCTGCTTTCATCGTGAAAGCTCTCTCCGCTACGCACGGATTGGCTCTTGACGAGTGTGAAAAAAATAAATCGCCCACCACCCTAACATATTAATCAAGTAATGAGAAGCCCAAATTAAACGCAAACATCTGTTACGTCCAAGACAGCAGTATCAGGCTGCATGCTTTCTTGAACGTTATACTCTGTGTGAGTAATGGAACCAAACGGACCCTGCATGCGCTCTCCATTTGCGAATCCAAATGGATCACACCTGGCAAGAGAGTAGAGCTATAGTAGCCTAATCACATCTCACGGGAACAAATGACATTCATATCTTAATTCTTTGGTAGGGGATGAAAGAGGGGGAAATTATGATAAATGAAAATGATGATAAATGAGAGATTTTTTTTATCCACCAGTATTTGTTTAGCGTTCATCATCTGTTCTGGCAACTTGAAGGACTGCTTCCTTCTCCAAACATATTGACTATTATTGTCTCTGTCAGGTGGAAACCTCATATGTCCAAAACTGCTATGGTGGCAGAGTAATAGAATGAGAATTTTCCCAGGTTTGTTCTATACCTGTAGTTCAGTGGTTCTCAACCAGTGGTCCGGGGACCACCAGTGGTCCTTGAGGAGGTTCCAGGTGGTCCCCAGCTAAATGATGGATAGTTGGTAACTAAATGGACCCTTTTAGATCTTTAACTCTTGAGAGCGTAAAATGAAACCAAATGGACCCTTACGGGTCCATTTGGTTTCATGTTACGCTCTCAAGAGTTAAATTATTGTTAAACATCTGCATTACTTAATTAAGGAATTGTTATTTTTGATCAACGTTTGCCTGTTATCTCTCTTATGGTACCAACATCAATGCAGCATGGATGGAATTGTGGATAAAATCTCATCCAACGACAATAAAATATTCTAAGTCTTGGATCTAAGTAGCCTCGTTCCCAGCCTTTACTCATCTGCGAAGAGAAAAGCCCACGACCTAAAGCAGAGAGTGTCTATAGGGGCGGGACGTCCGTCGTACGTATTTCCCCCGGAAACTTTTTTTTCTCAGATCAATCACAACACTCGTTTCATTCACGGAGACTGTTAACAGATTTGTAAAGCGTCAACGTCATTTCCTTGGGCAATGCTTCCGCCAAATTCCGGTACTTCTGTTTAGACACTCAACCGGCTAGGTCTTGCCCAGTGTGGGATATGAAAAGGGTTGAAAACCACTGCTGTAGATGGGTGGTACCAGATCGTTGTTGTTCCTTAAATCTGGGGGGGTGCCAGGTCATGGTTGCTCTAGTTGTATGACATGTTCTGTTCCAAAAAAGTGGCACGCTTTCTTCATTATTTGAATATATGGTTGGTGTCTTTGAAGACTGATAACTGTGACTAAGCTACCACTTGGGAAAGGCTATCATGATCAAATATCATCTAGGGATAAAGACCGATTCAAAATTCAAAACTAGAATTTGCAAATGTTGCACTTGAGTGACCGTGATTAGTGGAAATGCTGTTCACATCGTATCACAACGTGAGGTGTTGTGAGCTTGTAGACATGCCATTTGCTGAATGTTTGCCCCAGAATAAGCATGCTAGGGTTCATGTGGTTAAATAAGTGAATGAAAGAGATTGAATAATGTTTTTTTTTCCTCTGTATGACATGTTCTATTCAAAAAAGGTTAGACAATTTTTTTCATTCTTTGGATCTATGGTTGGTGTCATTGAAGGCTGATAACTGGGACTAAGCTACTACTTGGGAAGGGCTATCATGTTGAAATATTATCTAGGGATATAGACCTTTTCAAAATACCAAACCAGAATTTGCCACCTTGAGTGTCCCTGATTAGTGAAAATTCTGGCCTGGGCGCATGGACTATAGTGGCTGTACGGGTGTCACTCACTTGTCATTCATCACGCTTTTTCCTGCTTTTCTCCCGTTGGTACAGAGGTGTGTGCGGTGGACTGTGGCAGCCGTGGCGTGTGTTACGGAGGGGTGTGTCGTTGCGAGGAGGGCTGGACGGGCAGCCTGTGTGACCAGAAGGCGTGCCACCCCATGTGCACCAAGAACGGGGTGTGCAAGGAAGGCAAGTGTGAATGCGACCAGGGATGGACCGGAGAACACTGCAACATTGGTGAGTTTAGAGGTTTAACATAATTATGCGCACACACATGCACACACACGCATACACACATATATGGTAGTATCAAGACAGGTACTATATGTATTATTCAAATGTATTACTATGGTATTATATATGAATGTTGATATATGATGATACTTCGAGAAATCTGTAAGTCTTGTCATTTGGTTGTTTTTTGTAAATCTGAGAGATCACGTCTGTCTTGTTTTATTTTTTCTGTTGTGTTTTTTTCTTAAACTTTCTTTCTTTTATCCCTTTTTTTCTCCATAGTTTTTTCTTTAAATTGATTTTTGACGTGAAAAGGATAGGCAAGATAAACCATTGGCTTCAACCTACACCTTTTTGGTTTAATCCATATGATGTGAAAAAAAAATGAATATATTGAATTTTCTTTTTATGACCAAAATAAACTACTACTACTATATACACACATAAGCACATACAGTAGTACGAATACACATGTACACAAACACACACGCATGAACATATACACAAACTCACACACATTTACTGTATCAATCAATCAATCAATCAATCAGGGACACATGATCTATAGCAATATAAAACATAGCATACAAACAAACAAGGGGCGGACAGAGTTTCATATAAAATCATACATTAATACACACATGCTCACACGAACGCGTGCACACGCTCGCAAATACACACATGCACCTTTACACACACACACACACACACACACACACACACACACACACACACACACACACACACACACACACACACGAACGCAAATACACACATGCACCTTTACACACACACACACACACACACACACACACACACACACACACACACACACACACACACACACACACACACACACACACACACACACATGCAGGCACACAATCATGCAGGCACACGCACACGCGCACTTAATACACGTGAACACACACACGTGAACACACACACGCACACACACACGCATGCATGCACATATACACGCACTGTAGACACATGCTTATACGCAGTCACACACACACACACACACACACACACACACACACACACACACACACACACACACACACACACACACACACACACACACAATCGGGCATAATACACACACACACACACACACACACACACACACACACACACACACACACACACACACACACACACACACACACTCACACACATACTGTATCAATCAATCAATCAATCAAAACTTTATTAGGGACACGTGATCCATATAGCAACATAAAACATAGCAGACAAACGAACTAGGGCGGACAGAGTCCATTCTAAAATCATAAATACACACGTACACCCCCCCCCACACACACACACACACACCTACCTACTCTCAAAAATGTGTGTGCACATAAAACACAAACAAGCACACGCACGCACACACACGCGCGCGCACACGCACACACACACACACACACACACAAACACGCTCATTGCGCCAGGAGCGCAACGGCTATAAATGTAACCACCTCTTTCCCCCCTGCAACCTTCCCAACCGTGGATATATTATTATACATGAATAATTCAGAAAAAATAATGTGGAATTCTTTCAAAGTCATAAACATAATTCATGTAACGATAACAAGAAAACGCTCTGCAAAACCTAACCAGCTCCCCGCGCACCACAGGTGTTAGCGTAGCGATCAATAACGCTAGCGCTAACAGCGCGTCATGGGATTGCATCATTACGTTGCATCACATTACTCTGGATAATAGTGGTCTGGGAATCCGCTCGCATGGTTAACCACTTAAACCCTGAGTTGAACCGGGGGGATCCCCAGGGTGGTATACCGTGACCCCTCCTTTTTTCCCCCCGTTCCATCTGGCCAAGTATCGTTTTAGCCCGGAAATAGATGATCTACAAGTTCAGCGGTTCAGCGGTATTCCGCAACCCTTCCTTTATTTTTTTGTTGCTCCATCTGGCCCAGTATCTTAGCCCGTAAATAGCCGATCTACAAGCTCTAAGACAGGGGTCTTCAACAGGGGGTCCGGGACCCCTAGGGGGGTCCTCAGAGTTACTACAAGGGGGCCGTCAAATCTTTGTGTGATAAGATTTCTTTCTTTTTTTACATTAACCACTTGAACCCTAGCATTCCCATTCTGAGGAGAACTTTAGCCAAAAATAGCAGATCTACAAGTTCACAACGCCTCGCGCTGCGAGGCGTTGTGAGCTTGTATATCTGCTATTTTTGGCAAAGAGGGAAAGAGGGAAAAAACTCTTTGGCAAAGAGGGATTTTTTTTAGACAATATATAGTGGGGTTTCATCTCTTTCTCAGCTAGGGGGTCTTTGGCCTGAAAAACGTTAGGTTATGAAAGACATAGGTTATTTCCGCCAAACGTTCGCCTCTGGAATATACAGGGACGCTAGGGTTCGGGACGGGGATTCAAGCCAGGATGAGAAACAGTGGAGGTCAGGTCCATTGCCATCAGTAGAATGGAAACAGCTGGAAACAGTTTTCACGTTATGTTTGTGCTTATCATATTGGCCAGTGATCAAGCATTCTCCTCTCCTCTCCTCTCCTCTCCTCTCCTCTCCTCTCCTCTTTTATTTTATTTTCTTGAGCACAGTGTATGTTTTGAATCATTTTCAACGGAAGCGCCGCGGTATTTACGCTCTTCTGGAGAAGGCAGCGTGCAGCGCGATGAGGCGCTGAGCGTCCATTCTGTGCTGTGCGTTCGTTCACGTCTGGCATTTGTATATGCATGGTCGCTTGGGATTGAACCCTGCCGCTCGTCTCTGTCTGCCAATTCGTACCCAGTAGCTCCGCTGTGAAGCTCAGCCAGATGACTGTTTTAGAAGTTTCTTGCGTTTTCAGACCCCCCCCCCAGCCCCAAAAAAAAAGAAAGAAAAAAAGAAAGAAAGATTTGTTTTGGTGGACACAAACCCTTAACACCCCATATCGGTAACTGGAGTCCCTCAGGGCTCAATACTAGTGTATTTTCAGTTTTTCTGTTATTGAGTGGAAAGCTTTTGCTGAACATAGCAGATCGACAAGCTCACGACGCGTCGCAGTGCGACGCGTCGTGAGCTTGTCGATCTGTTCAGCAAGATCTTTCCCCACAATACCGATGCTGGGGTTTAAGTGTTTAAGCCTGATTTATGCTTTGTTGTATGACGGTGTTGCACACAAAAATGATCTAAAAGTTCACAACGCGTCGCACATGCAATACGGTTTATAGACATGCTATATAGGCTTTAGTATTTAGTCTGTATAATTAGCATTTATATAAGTTGGGGGGAAACTGGAACTTCCCTGTGTGCGTGTGCGTGCGTTTTGTGTACCCGCGCGCACGTGTGTGTGTGTGTGTGTGTGTGTGTGTGTGTTATAATTGTTCCCATATTACCAGTGCTATATTACTAGTGTAGCGCTTTCCTTCTCTCGCTCTGTCTCTCCTCACCTCTCACTCTCTCATGCGCTCATAAATCTGTCCACACACATAAATCTGTCCACATGTGCACACTCACTTACTGTATGTGCTCTGTGTGTGTGTGTGTGTGTGTCTGTCTGTCTGTCTGTCTGTCTGTCTGTCTGTCTGTCTGTCTGTCTGTCTGTCTGTCTGTCTGTCTGTCTGTCTGTCTGTCTGTCTGTCTGTCTGTCTGTCTGTCTGTCTGTCTGTCTGTCTGTCTGTCTGTGTGTGTGTGTGTGTGTGTGTGTGTGTGTGTGTGTGTGTGTGTGTGTGTGTGTGTGTCTGTGTCTGTGTGTGAAGTGTAATTAGTAGCTGCCCTACTTTCACGATTGTTATACTAACCCTGCATATTTATGTCAGAGTGTGTGTGTGTGTGTGTGTGTGTGTGTGTGTGTGTGTGTGTGTGTATTCAAAAGTGTTTTTGTGTATTTTCTCAGATATGAATCAATCACGCTATTCGTTAATCTCAATCTACACAACAGTACGCGTCTTTCTTCACTAAAATGACTTCCTTTCTTTCTTTCTTTCTTTCTTTCTTTCTTTCTTTCTTTCTTCCCTCCTCAAGCTCACAACCCGGACATTAGGGTAAAAGGTACCGTACTCTCTTCTTTTCTTCCCTTTTTCTTCTTCCTCCCGCTCATCATCCTTTCTTTTATTTCCTCCATTTCCCACAATGCAACATGGATCAGCAGAAACTACAGTGTTCTTCATTTTGTACCTTCTGTTTTTGTTCTCCTCTTACTGTGCTTATGTTATTATTTTGTTCAAGCTCCTTTAAATTTACCAAATGATGGTGTTTAAGTGGTTAAAGTTATTAACTGACTGTTCCTGTTGTGTTGATCATTTCATATTTGATTCTGGGTAAAAAAAGAGTCAAATAATCATTGTTTTGACTTTGCATTTTCTTCCTGTGTCTAACTCTTGGCTCTCATATACTTTTGACACACAAGTACAAACTAAAATCCTAAATGGTGTCCTGAACGATATTGAGATGGAGTGAGGGTTCCTTACAGGTGACATTACATTTGAACAGCGGTGAACCAACTTCGTCCGGAAATCTAATTATTATCCAGATATGCGATTATGGGGATTTACAGAATATCTTATTCATACATTAACATTGATTTCCCCAATATTGATCACCATTTACCCTGTTCACCCAATCAACAGAGAATGGTGAGACGTGAATTCTGATCCATTCTCCGTTGTTTGGATACGATCACAGACTCCAGGTA
>NW_027660419.1:32500-42500 GCF_963280865.1 Gymnoscopelus braueri | reverse complement strand
TAACATAACTCTTTTCCCCTTTCTCCATGTCTGTCTGCCTGTCTGTCTGTCTGTCTGTGTGTGTCTGTGTGTGTGTCTGTCTGTCTGTCTGCCTGTCTGTCTCCAGTCTGGTGTCTATAATTCCGTGGACAGGTGTTGACCGCAGACGGGACGCCGCTGATCGGGGTCAACGTGACGTTGTGTCCACTACCCCGAACATGGTTACACTGTGACGCGCAAGGACGGCATGTACGTGCACGCGCGCACACACACACACACACACACACACACACACACACACACACACACACACACACACACACACACACACACACACACACACACACACACACTGTTAGCTGGTGTTTGGACATCTGGTTCAATAGGGCATAGCAGTGACGGGTAGAATCAAGCCATCCAGGGTCCTGGTGAATCATGACCATAAAACGTTTGATTCTGTGAAAACACTTTTTTGAAAACGGCAAAACAAAGGGTATTTATTAAATATAGTGTATCATATAATTCAATATAAGATCATAATCATAAAATCATAATAAAATCAAAGAAAATGTTCTTTTATGGTCATGATTCACCAGGACCCTGGATGGCTTGATTTTAGGCTTAAATGAATTGATATAAATATTAGGGAATGTCAATGAGAAAAATGCATTGACTATTTTGGAGTGGAACCAGAAAATGGCCGCCACTGCTATGCCCTATGTGTAATGTAAGTGTAGATCAATCAGTGGTTCTCGACCCTTTTTTGGATCAGGGCCCACTTAACTCATTAAGACCGGGAACGCATACTGTGTAATTTTAGATGTTTGGCTGTCATTTTAGATGTTTGGCTGTCATTTTAGATGTTTGGCTGTCATTTTAGATGTTTGGCTATAACCATTATTTTATACTTTGGGCTATTCAAAAATAGCAGATATACAAAGAGAGACACACAGAAAGACAGAGAAAGAGAGACAGTTAGAAAGAGGGAGACAGAGAAAGAGACTCTGAGAAAGACTCAGAGAGACAGCGATATATAAAGAGAGACATAGAGAGACAGAGACAGACAGAAAGAAAGAGAGACAGACAGAGAGAGAGAGAGAGACAGATGGAGAAAGAGACAGCGATAAGGAGAGAGAGAGACAGAAAGAGATATATAAAGAGACGCAGAAACAGAAAGAAAGAAAGAGAGAGAGAGAGACAGAGAGAGAGACAGAGAGAGAGAGAGAGAGAGAGAGAGGAGAGAGAGAGAGAGAGAGAGAGAGAGAGAGAGAGAGAGAGAGAGAGAGAGAGAGAAACAGTGAGAAAGAGAGGAGAGATATTTAAAGAGAGAAAGAGAGAGACAGAGATATATAAAGAGAAACGTAGAGAAAAAGAGAGACGGAGAGAAAGAGGGCAGAATAAAGATGAAGGACAGCATAATAGTCACATAAATCCCATTTTCAGAGGTTCATATTGCAGTGATGCATTCCTGCTGAACGCTGCACAGCCAGTGAAATGTGCAATTGACTGGTTTCTCTTGCAAAGCGCTGTGCTTTGCATGTATGTATGAGTGTGAATGTATGTTATTTATTGACTTCAAAACGGTATGATCTTGTATGCTGCTTTTGGCATACAAAGTCGGCCTGTGTAATTCTATTGAAAGGGAGAGATAGAAGGGGCGAGACAGAGGCAACAGATGATTTATTGAGAGAGCAAAGAGAGAGAGAGAGAGAGAGAGAGGAGAGAGAGAGAGAGAGAGAGAGAGAGAGAGAGAGAGGAGAGAGAGAGAGAGAAGAGAGAGAGAGAGAGAGAGAGAGGGGGGGGGGGGGGCAGAGAGGGGGGGGTCAGAGAGAGAGATTGTTGTAACAGTGAGATAGACAGAAGGAAAGAGAAATGACCGTAAAATTATGTTTATTCACCCCTCTCCTAGTCTCTCTATCTACTGTACCTCTCTCTCTCTCTCTCTCTCTCTCTCCCCCCAGAGGTGTGAATGGGTGGGTGCCTGCGAGCCAGAGAGATTGGAGTGCTGTGTTAAAGTAGTGTGTGGCTCTTTAAAATGCATTGGATTTACAAGGACACAATCAATCACTCTGGCCACACACACACACACACACACACACACACACACACACACACACACACACACACACACACACACACACACACACACACACACACACACACACACACACACACACACACACACACACACACACACACACACACACACACACACACACACACACACAGTATGCACTCACCCACACGTACGCACTCACCCACACGTACGCACTCACCCACACGCACACGCACGCACGCACACACAGACACAGACACAGACAAACACACACACACACACACACACACACACAGACACACACAGACATGCATACAGTGCAAGAAGCAAGGATGTATTTACAGTAATACATACAACACACACGCCATCTCATTTGCCCACACACTTACAGAGTGATAGATAGGGCCGCAACAAGTGCATATATACAAACAGCCACGTGTGTGTGTGTGTGTGTGTGTGTGTGTGTGTGTGTGTGTGTGTGTGTGTGTGTGTGTGTGTGTGTGTGTGTGTGTGTGTGTGTGTGTGTGTGTGTGTGTGTGTGTGTGTGTGTAATGGTTAATGTCTTAATGTTCCAATCCATTACAGCAGAGAGGTCAGATACACACGTTGGCTACTAATTGCTTTACTAGTGTAAAACCACTTAACCACTTAAACCCTATATATGGTTGGCCGCAGAGTCCCTCAGGGCGCTTTACCCCTATTTTCTTTTTTTCTGATATTTTGGGGAAAGCTTTCGCAGGAAATCTTTACACAGGAAAATAGCTGACAGACAAGCTCACAATGCGTCGCCTTTGAGCTTGTCTGTCAGCTATTTCCCCCACAATGCTGTTTCAAGCAATCAGGGAACCTGTTCTGTTACGGTTGTTTATTTCATGTTTGTGTTTTGATTTAAAAATATGTAAATTCATTGTTTTCTATGGCAGGTAGGTATCTCTTTAAGAAAGACAGGAAGTGGGTCAGGTTTATCACGTGACACACATGTCATGTGACTTCAGTCAGGAAGGGCACTAGATTTCATGACACAAACTTTCATGACACAGGCAGACTAGAGTAGAGCTCCTGTGTTTTGTATCTCTGCTAACATCTGCTACAAACTTCTCCAAGTCGTTTTACCCTTATTTTTATTAATAAACCTGTGGACAAAGAGAGAACGTCTCCAGAGTCTTGATGAAGGGAAGGCGTTTATACTTACTGCCAAGTTATACACTCTACATAACGAGGGCAGCATCTATTTGTTAAAAAAAAAGGGGGGGGGGGAGCTCTTTGTTTTTGCCTCTGGGGGCACCACCTCCTTTTTTGTGTAGGAACAGGAACTCAGTGTGGCTCCTCCCTCTTTTTAGTCTACTTCCTCCCGGGTGCTTTTGTGTTTATTCCTACTAATAACAACACTACAACACTACAGGCTTAACCCATTAAGACAGGGAACGCTTCTGTTTCATTTTAGATTTTTCAAAAATAGCAGATATACAAGCTCATAGTGCGGCACCTATAGTGAAAAGGTTTGAGAACCACTGATATTATAACAACATAGTTTTTTATTTTTAAAACTGTTAGGATTTAGACATTTTGTATAATCGGCCTCAGGTCTTAATGGGTTAAGGCAGTGGTGCTGACAGATTCTGCCGTTGGCAGATTCTGTCTTGAGAGATTAGGGTTCAAGTGGTTAAGCTTTTACTTTGTCCCTATTTTGCTGAACGTTTGCGTGTTTATTATTGTATGACAGAAGCCTAATATAGTGACGCACAGGTAGGGCTGTGAATCTTCTGCTATCTCACGATTCGATTCGATTCCGATTCTTGGGGTCACGATTCCGATTTTTTTTGATTTTTTTCAAAACAAACAATTCTCGATTCAAAGGCGATTTTTTTCGATTCAAAAGCGATTTTTCCGATTCAAACGATTCTTGATTCAAAACGATTCTTGATTCAAAACATAGGATTTCAGGATCTACTCCAATCTGCTGGCATGAGAACAGAGTACATTTATGTAGCTTTTATAATTGTAAAGGTTTTATCAACTGATAATAATGTAAACACACAAAGGTAAAAAAAATATATATATTATTATTATTATTATTTTTTTTTTTAAATGAGAATCGATTCTGAATCGTCCAACAGTAGAATCACGATTCGTATTCGAATCGATTTTTTCCAACACTCCTACGCACAGGTTCATGTGGTTAAAACAATATTCATTTTGACAGCCCTATAGTGTAAAGAACAGTCAAATAGTCTGATCAGTCAAGTTATAGAATAATTGTATTTTGATTGTATTCTTCTTTTTGATTGGACCGTGTGTGTGACCCCAGGTTCGACCTGCTGGCCAATGGCGGAGCTTCGTTGACGCTGAGCTTTGAGCGCGCTCCGTTCCTCACCCAGTACCGCACGGTGTGGGTGCCATGGAATGTCTTCTATGTCATGGACACGCTCGTCATGAAGAAGGTACGTGTGTGTGTGTGTGTGTGTGTGTGTGTGTGTGTGTGTGTGTGTGTGTGTGTGTGTGTGTGTGTGTGTGTGTGTGTGTGTGTGTGTGTGTGTGTGTTCAATTGTTTTCAGTTATCTCATTCACTGCCAACGACGACAATTGACGAGAATTCGCCCATACCGCCAAGGACGAGATTTGACGAGAATTGTTTTTGTGGTGGGGGGGGGGGGGGGGGGGCGCTGTGAATCCGTAGCCTGTGAATGATCCAAGCACCACAGAAGAAGAGTACACCCAGAAATCATGTGATCACAACAAAAAAATCTAGGCTCCTTTCATGTTAAAGGATTCA
This sequence comes from Gymnoscopelus braueri, assembly GCF_963280865.1. Taxonomy (NCBI): domain Eukaryota; kingdom Metazoa; phylum Chordata; class Actinopteri; order Myctophiformes; family Myctophidae; genus Gymnoscopelus; species Gymnoscopelus braueri. The sequence goes on along the minus strand of NW_027660419.1, from coordinate 37,692 downwards.
CAAAAGTAAATTTTTGTCGGTTTTCTGCCGATTCAAAAAACAAGCCACATTAAAACGGCTATAGCTCTGGAATGGAGGATCGCGGCCGGCCAATGCGTGTAATGAGCCGATCTCCTTGAGGACGGAGGTCACAGAGAATATTTCATGATTTTTGAAAAGTACAGTAAAATCGCGATTTTTGCTGGCAAGGGCACCGGAGACGGATGAATTAATTAATTAATTCCTGTCAGTGAAAGAGTTTTTTTATTTCCTAATTCATAGCAATCACTCACTCACTCACTCACTCACTCACTCACTCAATTGCTGGGATACAGCACAGATGTGTGACTAGCCGAGTGCTGGGTAAACAACAGCTTGTCTTGATGTTTGTAATGTATGGCAGACGGACAGCGTCACTAAATGACTGACTGACTGACTGACTGACTGACTGACTGACTGACTGACTGATTGATTGATGTTGGTCTCTGTGCTTGTGTTGTGGTCCCCAGGAGGAGAACGACATCCCCAGCTGTGACCTGAGTGGTTTTGTGCGTCCCAGTCCTGTCATCGTGGCGTCTCCTCTGTCGACCTGCTATAGGAGCAACCCTGAAGACGGTCCCATCATACCGGAGACACAGGTAAGGATTTGGGTACTTTCCCCCCCGTTTTTTGTTACTTTATTTCGGTTTTAGGGTTAGGGGTAGGGTTAGGTTAGGGTTATAGATACTGTATATAAGAAAAACAAAAACAAACTAATATTTTTTTTTTGGATAAAACATTGGTGGCTATAGCCACCGAAGCCCCCGCGTAACGACGCCCCTGGAGAGAAGCATGGAGAATTCTAAAGAGAACCTTTAAGTCAGTGCTTAATGGCATAGTATGCAACTTTGCGTTTACATCACACAACATCAAATGCATAATTTACTATTTCCCTCTCTATACCATCAGCCACTACAGTAGTGTGGTGGTGTTTACCTGCAGAAACACATTGCCCTCTCGCTGTATGTTGTTTGTTGTGGTTGTTTTGGTAGACGTGGGATGTTTTTGGGGCAAACAAAACAAACAGTAAAAACACCTAATTACAGTGTTTCTACAGGTAAACACCACCACACTACTGTAGTGGCTGATAACTGCTGCTATAGAGGGAAATGCATTTTATTGTTTTGCTATGTAAACACACGTGTGGATATATTATAGTCAGTTTGTTGCATTACATTTGAATGATTAAAAGGTTTTTCTCCACTCAGACATGTGTTTACCTAATGTGGTTGACTCCTGTTGAAGGCAACGGCACAGAGTAGGAGTTTGCATCAGGCGGGCACAAACCAAGAGGTTCTGGCGACCCAGCAAAATGTGTTACCCTGGCTATTTTAAAAATAGCGGGGTGCTCCTTCCATTCCGACATCTCACTACTCCGACTAGTGGCTTCCGCGTGCGGTTAGGGTTAGGGTTAGGGTTAGGGTTAGGGTTAGGTATAGGGTTAGGTATAGAGTTAGTAACCGTCGGAAAGGCGACATGTCGGAAAGCCGACATGTAACCCATACACAGCAAGGCACTTCGTGCTGCGCTGCGGAGCTTGTACATCTGCTATTTTCCGTGGCCACATATATATATATCAATTTGGGGGTCCCACGAACAAGTTGGGAGAACAACTGATTTAGACAGATGCTCAGCAGCTGGGATGTAGCAGCTGTTGTTGGTGTCCCAACCGCAGCTCTCCTGTCACTGACCACCTTCCAATACTCCATCAAACTGGGCTGTGGTCAGCCTCATGTACCGCTGGAAGCAGTGGTCACCATCACCGTAGTGACCCAGCCACATGCAGCTCCTGGATGAGTTATTAGACGCGGTGGATGGAGACAGGAACTTTAGGTCTTGGTGTTTTCCAGTAGAGAAGGGTTGAATATTCCCGTATTCGCAAGACTAAGCTATAAGCAGATTGACAGGTTTGTCCCCGCGACCGAAATCACACAGAATGAAGCGATTTGTGGTGTAAAGTAACATAAGTACATTTACTCATCTACTGTACTTCTACTCCACTACGTCTCAAAGGCAAATATTGTATTTTTACTCCACTACAATTATTTGAAAACTTCAGTTACTAGTTACTTTTTAGATTTTGATTATTATTACAAAACATACATTAACACCTTTACCGCCGGGCCCGTAGTTCTACGGGCCGTTAAATCCAACGGTTAAGCGCCGAGCCCGTAGTCCTACGGGCTGCGGTCTTTTCGCGCATGCGCGGTCCGGGTGCACTTTCGGAATTTTTTTGATCCACTTCCGTTTCCGGTTTGATGACAGGAAATAGAATTATTTGGGATCCGGTTTCGACGATCACGCCCGCTCCCATTCTACAGACGAAACTGAAACTCAATTCTCTTCCTGTAGTTTTTTCTCCTCGCATTTCACTGTTTAACGTAATCCGCTCTAACTACAGTCATGGAAGTCCGTTTGACACGCGGTCTTCACTGGGAGATACAGGGAGATCTCGCGGATGTAAACAGACCGTTCACGGCTCAATCTTAAGGATTTTAACAAGATCTATGGCGACATGAAAAAAACAAAAAAACAACAAAAACACCTTGGCACTGGTGAGTACATTATGAGATTAACCTCTGGCGGTGGATGTGTTAACCACTTCAGCCCTATATACATTTCGGCCATTTGAAAATAGCCGATCTACAAGCTCACAATGCGTGGCAATGCGACGCATTGTGAGCTTGTAGATCTGCTATTTTCAAAAGATTTTTTTATACATTTGAAAACGTGTGAAATGTGACATTCTGCATAATGATTAGGTACTGTCTACTTTTGGTACTTTAAGTACATTTTAATACCAATACTTCTGTACTTTTACTCAGGTACATTTTGAATTCCAGACTTTTACTTGTAACAGAGTATTCCTGCATTGCAGTATTGATACTTTGGTAGCACTTGCTATGCATGTGTATAACGCATCATGAACATACTTATAAGGCATTATAATCTGCTCATAACCCTGTATAATCAGATTTATAAGAGCTCATAAATACTCATAATGCTTTATAACCATAACCATAACACATTATAAGGCCTTTTATAATGACTTATAAGTATCAAGTGTTATAATACTTCATAATTGCTGCCAAATTGGTAACAGTTGCTATGCATCCCAAATTAATTCTCAAAGTTATAATCCATTATAATCAATTGATAATGCTTTATTATCACTGTTATAATGTGTCATAACCATTATAATGCATTATTATAATGCATTATACTACAATTATAAGTTATTATAAGTGGTCATTTGTTACTTTATGATCATTTTATAAGGCTTATTATCATGTTTATAATGCCTTATTATCACTTATAAGGCATTATACTGTGATTATAAGTTATTATAAAGTGAACATTTGTGACATTATGATCATTTTACAAGGTGGTATTATAACATTTGTATTGCCTTTAAATCACTGTTATAATGCATTATAATTACTGTTATAATGCATTACACTATGATCATAAGTTATTATAGGTGGCCATTTGTTACTTTATTATCATTTAATAATGCTGTATTATAACGTCTAAAATGCCTTATACTCACTGTCATAACGCATTTTAATCACTGTTATAATGCCTTATTATCACTTATAATGCATTATAACAGTGATAATAAAGGATTAATCATAATGAATTATAACTATGAGTACATTTTGGGTTGCATAGCAAGTGTTACCAAGTGGGTAGCAATTATGAAGTATTATAATACTTGACATTATAAGTCATTATAACATGCTGTATAATGTGTTATGATTGCATTATACGTTGTTATGAATATTTATAACTACATGTAATCATCAAGTGTTATAAGCATAATACAATGTATTTATACTTGAACTTATAAGTCATTATAACAAGCTTTATAATGTGTTATGGTTATGGTTATAAAGCATTATGAGTATTTATGAGCTCTTATAAATCTGATTATACAGGGTTATGAGCAGATTATTATGCATTATAAGTATGTTCATGATGCGTTATACACATAGGATGCATAGCAAGTGCTACCGATACTTTTACTTTTTTACGACTGTAAAAAAATATATTTTGCCTCCGGTTTGAGCAGACCTTAACAGCTTTACGACAGTGTACCTTACTGACTCTGGTGACCCCATGGCCTTTTCTCTAGTGCCAACACTGTCCATTACTTGGTATTTAACCACAGCCCTCTAGCCGTTGACCAGAGGAAAGGGCAAAGCGCTAGACAGGGCTCCTCCTCGGCTCTGAAGAGAGAGAGAGAGAGAGAGAGAGAGAGGTCGACGTGCAGCAAGGTTTTTCAGAAATATGAGTTCAGATTTGTATAGATATTTTTCGTCTGTTCTCTCTGAACTTTCCATTTACTTTACCCCCTCCTTCTCTTACACCATCTCTCTCTCTCTCTCTCTCTCTCTCTCTCTCTCTCTCTCTCTCTCTCTCTCTCTCTCTCTCTCCATGCCCCCCCCTCTCTCTCTCTCTCTCTCTCTCTCTTCTATTTTCCTCTGATCTCTCTCCCTGTTTCTCCCTCTTTAATGTTCTCACACAAATACCAAATGCTCTCCCTCTCCTGTTCTCCATTTACAGTTTCAATGTCAATGTGTCAGTGTGTGCTCTCTCTCTCTCTCTCTCTCTCTCTCTCTCTCTCTCTCTCTCTCTCTCTCTCTCTCGCTCTCTCGCTCAAGGAATCATCAGGCAGAACAGTATGAAAGTTGAGTGTGAAAGCTGAAAGGGAGACAGTGTGTGAGCAGTGGTGGAAAGTAACTAAGTGCATGTGCTCCAGTACTCCACTTAAGTACAATTTTGAGGTATTCTTACTTTACTGGAGTATTTCCAATTTTCAGTACTTTTACTTCTATTCCACTACATCTCAGAGGCGGACAGGAAAGCTGAGAGGGAGATGGTTTGTGAGAGACAGACAGTAGGAAAGCTGAGAGGGAGATGGTGTGTGAGAGACAGACAGTAGGAAAGCTGAGAGGGAGATGGTGTGTGAGAGACAGACAGTAGGAAAGCTGAGAGGGAGATGGAGAGTGAGAGACAGACAGTAGGAAAGCTGAGATGGAGAGTGAGAGACAGACAGTAGGAAAGCTGAGAGGGAGACAATAGCTGAATGAGTCCCACTAATCTTAGATTAGATGTTGGCCTATTTGCAGAAGCATAATTGCCTTGATGATGCCTATAACATTAACGAGTGT
>NW_027660419.1:20000-27500 GCF_963280865.1 Gymnoscopelus braueri | reverse complement strand
ATGTCCATATTTGTATTTTTTTTAATTCTCCCTAGAGCGAGCCACGCTGGGCAAGACCTAACCGGTTGAGTGATTAAACGGAAGTATCAGAATTTGGCCAAGGAAATGACGTTGAGGCTTTACAAATCTGTTAACATTCTCCACGAATGAAACAAGTGTTGTGATTGGTCGAAAAATATGTTTCCGGGGGAAAATATGTATGACGGAAAGTCCCACCCCCTATAGACACTCCCTGCATTAGATCGTGACCAGGCTTTTCTCTTCGCAGATTAAAGGTCGTTTCAGACGGGAAGCGGCCGACGCACCTATGTAATTCATTTTCAATGAGAGGCGGGCGATTATTTGGGACGTGCGGAGAAGTTGAGGGGTGGTGAGGCGAGCGGGCGCGGTTCCGTGAAATTCTCGTGCTCGTTTGTGCACACGCCCACGGGCGGCAAGAGCTGGATTGTGGTGAGCTTTTCTTTCTCCCGCACCGCGCAGGAGCACGAAACAACAATGATCGCGGCGCGATGCCCGCTGATCCGAGTGGTAACGCCCGTGTCCACCGCTCCTCGTCTGTTAAGACCTTAATAAGGCTAAGGAACGAGGCTAAGAGCGAGCAAGCAGGCTCTGGGGTAAAACAATTATAAATTCTTTACCAACTATTAGCTCACTGGTGTTAAAAAAATGTCAGCACCTGTGCAGGAGACCGGAGCGGCCGGGTTCAAATCCGGGGCAGACCGGCAAAAGTTCCATTGCAGTAGCGGCGGCTTCATAAACTGATGTGTTTGAGTGTCTGGCTGTTTGAGTTGCAGCCATCTGTGCCGCCGCTCCGCGGTCGCTCACCTGTTCCTCCAGGGGAGGAGGACACACCTTCTACTCCACCGCGAGCGGCACATATGCCGCGTCGGGCTCCCAGTGGTACTTAATCATCTGATGTCCTCCAGTTTCTCTTCTCTTTCCCCGTGCTGTTAGGACTCCTTATGTGTCCTGGATTATTTTCTTTTACTTTTTCATGCTGTAAAGATGTTACATTCGGGGGCCTAGATATGATAGTCATCCTGTTTACCTTTCCAATGGTTCCTTCATCATATCGAGGTTATAAAAACAAAACAAATCTTTAAAAGTAGGTGTAAAAAAGTGAGGGGAAAAATATGTAGTTAAGACTAGAAAAAGAAAAAGAAGAAACGTAACTGAAATGATTTTTTTTTCCCTGTCCGTTTGTCTTTTTTTTTTTTTTTAACTAAATATTTATCCCACGATTCTGTTACCCCTATTTTTTCACCCTAGTGCCAAAGCGTGTAATCCTGGGCACTACCTTCCCTCTGCCAACCTAGGGAGGCCAGGGCCGAGCTCATGCCTCCTTCAATGCATGAGAGCCGTCTGACCTTCTTATCACCTGACAGGGGAGAGTTTCCCTGGTTGGACGTAGCGCGTGGAAGGAACACGTTATTCCAACCAGTTCCCTTCCCCTCCATCAGGCGCCCCGGCTGGCCAGGGGGAGGCAGTATAGTGACCAGGATTACTGCATGTTTTTTGTGAGGGTACCTACCCTAGGAGACACGGGGAGAACATGCAAACTCCACACAGAAAGGCCCTTTTGCCAACCCCACCTAGGGTGTGGGCACTGATGACGCGGAGGAGAGAACACACCCCCAGCGCCCACAGCGTCCCCTGCGGGAATCGAACCCAGGACCTTCTAGCTGTGAGGCGACAGCGCTACCGACTGCGCCACCGTGCCCCCCCGTTTGTCATTTATTATTATTTTTTTTATACATTTTTATCCCACGATTTTGTAACCCTATTTTTTACACCCAGTGCCAATTGTCTATGTAATCCTGGGCACTACCTTCCCTCTGCCAACCTAGGGAGGCCAGGGCCGAGCTGTTTGTCATTTATTGACACGTTATAAAAGTACACATTGTAATCTTTCAAACCATGTGTAGTGTATGTATGTGTCTGACACATCAGCTGTGCATCATCTGTGGACGCAGCCACTTTCTATCACTTTCTAGTAAACATGCTGTGTGGCAAATGTAGCATGTGCTCGGTACCTGTACACCACTGTATACTGCCCACCTTTGGTGTCGCTACAGACAAGGCCGCATCAGACGACTCACAGTGGTTTATAATGAGTGTATGAGGCTGCTGCTGAGAGCTCCAAGAAGCTCTAGTGCAAGCCCGATGTTTGTTAGTGTCAGGGACCAGGGTACCCACCTGCTCTGCTGTGCTACGTAACCTTATGTACAGGTTTATGTGTAGGGCATCTGAGTCAGTAAATGACATAATCACAGTCATAACGGACCCCACACGCAGTTCTGTCAGGTTCTCCTCTAGACTGTGGAACCATTGGCGCACATGTTTGTATGTCAGAAACTGAACAATCTGCAATTTTTTCCTATTATTTTATTGTGTTGTATAATTATAATATGGATCTTTTTTATATCAGACACGCTGTCATTTCTCCAGCAGTGTTGTGACTCATTGTGTGTGTGTGTGTCCCCTCCCCCTCCCATGCAGGTGTTACAAGAGGAGACGTCCATACCAGGAAGTGACCTGAACCTGGTCTACCTGAGCTCCAGAGCGGCCGGGTACAAGCCTGTCCTCAAAGTGACCATGACCCAGTCCACCATACCCTTCAACCTCATGAAGGTATGACCCTGTCACCATGGAACACGTGAAAAACTGTGAATTCAGCAGAGATTGTCAGCCTGTTTTAAAGAGCAAGACCACTTTGATAGAGGTTTGGGTTGTGTAGTTACCTTGCCATGATGTAACCCCAAAGGTGGACAAGAAATCAAAAGTAATTGCTCTATTGATTAGCTCTATTGAAATTGATAGTTCAAAATATGCTCCTCGTTGACTTACATTGTACGATGAAACAGCTCTCAAAGTACTTGGTTTTGTGATCTTCTCTATTGTCTGAATCAGCTTTTTTTGCGTTCGTTTATGTGCTAAAAGAGTGACTTTTAGCACATACATTAATATACATTATTATACACAAACCCCCCATCAAGGAATATTTTGTGCCAGGGACTCCCATACAATATTTCTACTTTCTAAATACAAGCAACACATTGTGATCTTGTAGATCAGCTATTTTCAAATAGCTGATGTATAGGGTTAAAGTGTTGCATCATATTTTGATGCTATTATTAACTCATTTTGCTGGGGACCCCCTCGAACCCCTCTAAGGACCCCTGGGGGTCCCGGGAACACACTTTGAAAATCACTGCGTTAGACCATCGACCCCCATTTGATATGACTTTTATATCTGGGACCGCAACCTGTACATCATAAAATCCTCTGCGGTAATGTAACTCTGAGAGTGTACAAACGGAACCAAATGGACCTTTACGGGTCCATCTGGTTCCATTTGTATGCTCTCAGAGTTACAGACCCCATAAGCGTTCTTTCTAGGGTCCATTTGTACACTCTTGGAGTTACACACACCTGTAAGTGACCATTTGGTTCCCTGGCTATCAATCATTTAAGCTGAGGACCCCCTGGAACCCCCTCAAGGACCCCTGGGGGTCCGCATACCTCAAATTGAGAACCGCTGCCTTTTAGAGCATTAGAATTTGAGGGATATTATTATTACACCGATAACCTTTCAACAGGAGATAATGGAGATAAGATCTGTATCAGATCAATGTTTGATTAAAACAATCCTGTATTATCTCATATTTTAATGAATACATGTAAATAAGGGATATTTTAATGGAGGTTTTGGTGACCGCTGCACAGGTTCACCTTTTTTCAAAAATAGTTGATCTAGAAGTTTGTAGCGCACTATGAGCTTGTATATCTGCTATTTTTGAATAGCCAAAGAAATCTAAAAATGACACAGATGTGATAAAACAAATCCTGTATTATCTCATATTTTAATGAATTAAATGTAAATGAGGGATATTTTAATGGAGGTTTTTAATTTGGTTGACCGCTGCACAGGTTCACCTGATGGTGGCGGTAGTGGGCCGTCTGTTCCAGAAGTGGTTCCCCGCCCAGCCCAACCTGTCCTACACGTTCATCTGGGACAAGACGGACGCCTACAGCCAGCGCGTCTACGGCCTGTCGGAAGCTGTCGGTGAGTTAAAACAAAGATGGTGGATGTAGAAAGATGTATTTTGTCATTTTGACATTAGCATAAATTAGGCTTGACAGGCTGCAGCTGCGCGAGGCAAGCAGGCTCTGGTGCCATGATCATAGAGCGCTCCCTCCGTTCTTATATGACAGCCACTGGAGGTGGGGTTTGGGGGACAACTGGCTGCTTCCTTACTTCCTTCACAGGTGTTACCAATGATACTGATTTTAGGCTATGTTCCATTCTGGTCAAAAGGAGTCAAAAGATGTATGTACTGTATACAAATAGCAAATATTTTGGAATAGTATATCTCCTCCGTCAGGTCTGTGTACCTGACATGAATATTAGCATTATTCTAATTAGAGTGGCGATTATCATGTTGACAGACCATACTTAGACACTTTGAATACCCCCCTTATGAAAATGTGTTTTATTAGCCTGGGTCTGAATCAATCCACATTTGATCTCAGGCTGAAACTGAACAGCATCTAGAGAGAGAGAGAGAGAGAGGCTGTTGGCGTGTTTCCTAGTTAGCGTAGCGCTTGACTGCGCAGGGGCTTCTTCTTGGCGAGGACTTGTTGTTCTTTTTTTGTTTTAACACTAGCCAAGTTGTTTACTGTTGGGGATTATAGTATTTTTGTTGGCAGGCAGCTGGCTGGAAGCTGTTAATACTGTAGATTTGAGTTAATGACCCAAACAAATGACAAAAGGATGATGGAGTGAACAGAGTTAAAGGACGACTTCACCGCTTTTCAACCTATCTTCATATAATTGGTCCTCACTAATACTCATGATAAAATGGTACAATTTTTTTCTACTCGGTCTGTGTCTCAGAGGAGGGCTGTGGTTCAGAGTCCCGTCTACCAGTGACATCATCAATGGGGAATCCAAGCTAATAGAAACTGCAGGCTTTCTATTCCTGGAAAGTTACAATGCAATAAAAGAAGCCATTGTTCTCGTGTTAATAAAAATCTAAATAAAAAATGTGAAATCTTGTTGGGAAAAAAATCATGCCTAACGATGATGTCACTGGTAGACGGTTTCTGGACTGTCCACAGTCCTCCTATGACACACAGGCCGAGTAGATTCTTTTTTTACCATTTTATCATGAGTATTAGTGAGGACCAATTATATGAAGATAGGTTGAAAAGCGGTGAAGTCGTCCTTTAAGGCTTGAAGAGAGCGGCGGCTCTGATGGGATTCTAACACCAACATTAACCACTTCTAACCTGGAGTGTCCCTATTTTATTTTATGTCATTATAGGCGGAAAACTTCTAAAGATTTCTAGAAAAGAAAAAAACTTTCGGCCTGATTCACTAAGCTGGTCGTAAATATCAATTTAAATATGGGTGTAAATAAAATGTCTAAGGCAGGGTGTCTTTTCTCTAAGCAAACACCAACGTGCAATTCACAGCGGGGTGTGTAAATCCCTGATATGTGCGGATCACAGTTGTTCCTCATTTTTGCCTGAAGGTCAAAGGCGCGTTCATATGGAAGATCCTTTGCATTGCTCCACGCCCCCATCATCTATCTATCTATCTACTGTATACACAGTATATATCATTTTTTGTTTGTTTTTAAGCGACAATACCAACCTTGAGCTTGAGCTCACATATCGACTATTACTGCTATCTTGGCTATTTTGAAATGTTCACAATTTTGGAAACGGGGCATATTAGCCCTATAGGGTCCTTTTGGCTGTAGGTAATAGGGTCCTTTTGGCTGCAGTATTTAATCTGTATTCATCTATTTTGTCTATTTTTAAATATAGGGTTTAAAGTGGTTAACAAAGGAACGTATTGTGTTGGTCTCCTGACTACATGGTCAGTGCAGTCTCTCTGGTCTCTCCACTCTGGGTCCGACCATGTGAGAAGCAGCTGAGAAGCCAGCGGTTAGGCGCTGAGTGACACATGTGTATTTTTCATTCTAGAAATAGAGAACATAGAGGGGGCGGTGGTCCGTGCCCGGGGAGGCATCGGAGCGTATCTACGCTCCGCATTCCTCCGCGCTGCGGCCCGAACGTCCAAACACAGCGTATGTTACATCTGTCTGCTTCGGCTCAAACCCTGAGCTGATCCCCAAGACAAATAATCACCCCGTCAGAGAGCTGGGAACGGACGGACGGACGGACGGCGCACACACACACACACACACACACACACACACACACACACACACACACACACACACACACACACACACACCAGTGGTGGAAAAAGTACTCACATTTTTTACTTGAGTAAAAGTATCAATACCGCAATGTAGAAATACTCTGTTACAAGTAAAAGGCCTGTGTTCAAAATGATACTTGAGTAAAAGTACAAAAGTATTGGTATCGAAATGTACTGAAAGTACCAAAAGTAAAAGTACTAAAATGTTTGAAAATAGCCTATGTATAAAATAGGGCTGAAGTGGATAATGTATATTTAATAATATAATAATTGATAATTGCAAATTAACTAGTAACTAAAGTTCTCAAATAATTGTAGTGGAGTAAAAGTACAATATTTGCCCCTGAGATGTAGTGGAGTTGAAGTAAAAGTACTGAAAATTGGAAATACTCCAGTAAAGTAAAAAATACCTCAAAATTGTATTTAAGTATATTACTTGAGTACAAACATGTACTTAGTTACTTTACACCACTGTCCCTCCCAAACTCCGGAATTGAACCCGCGGGTCTCACCCGTGTGGGAGACCAAATGTTCTACCACTCTGGCAAGAGCGAATACCCACTTGGCCAGTGGAGATGTAGGGGGGAGATGTTGCACTTTTATGAGCTTCCGGCAGTACTACTTGTCAACCAATAGTTCTATATTGTGATAGTAATCATTGCTATAGAGTGTTTGTTCAGTAACAGTGGTTTCCCCGTCTCTCCAGCTCGTTTAGCAAACAGAAAATGCCTGTTCAGGTCGGGATACCCAACCCGATCTCACACAACACGGTGAAATAGCACGGATTGACATTCCGTACATAGACGACTAGAAACCCGAAAAGCCGCGCATAGCCGTCTCGTATCCCCTCCATTGACTTTGTTACGTTTTGGACCATGTCGGAGGCGCACAGTCTCAAGCGAACTGGAGCCACCAGAGGGACCACCGAGCGAGCTAAAGCGAGTGTGTTGCCGTCCCGAAAGTTGCGACGTTCGCTTGAGCCTACTCAGCGCCGTTATATACCGATAGGCACAGAATGGTAAATCATGTGTGGGGACTGCTCTGCTTCCGGGTTGCAACCCGTGTTATTTCACCGTGGGATTTGCGGCTCCTATGCATGACTTTTCTGGTTGTCTAGTCGTCTATTTACGGAATTGTCAATCCGTGCTATTTCACCGTGTTATGTGAGATCAGGCTGGGATACCAGTTTGATCCAATACCAAAGAAACCTCCACCACTTTTCCCAAAACGGCTTTCATGTTGTTTTTTTGTGGCTGATGTTGACA
>NW_027660419.1:0-12500 GCF_963280865.1 Gymnoscopelus braueri | reverse complement strand
GTAAAAGTACTGATAACTGGAAATACTCCAGTAAAGTAAAAATACTTCAACATTGCACTTAAGGACAGTACTTGAGTAAATGTACTTAGTTACTTTCCACCACTGATACTACACAGTGTTTAATTTCACAGCATTTGGGAAGTTTTGGCCTTTCATCCTTATCATCCTGAAAACCCAACTTTTCCCATGACTCAAGGGACACTAATTCTTTATATGTGTTAAGGTCAAATTTAAACACATTTAGAGGGCGAGAGGGCGGTGAGTTTCTGTAGGTAAACACCACCACACTACTGTAGTGGCTGATAACCGCTGGTATAGAGGGGAATGATGGGTAAAAGCAAAAAAAATAAAATAATATTTCATGTTTTTTTTGTAAACAAAGGAAAGTTACATACTATACATTTAATCTCACACAGACCATGCAGCTCTCCTGCCCGTGCTCCGTTATTTTTGTATTTCTTTTTGTTTGTTAATCTCCCTGCAGTAGAACACTCTTTCACTTCATGTGTTATCATCTAAAGCGTTCACACAGCATATGTCCAGTAATAGCCTCTAGCTCGTGCAAATGTATCTACCCAGCAAAATATTGAATGGCCCTATTAGGAATTGTTTCACTTACACAGGATATTTCTTATAAATCCCAAACCCCTACATTCTCTCTCTCAGTTTACCTACTGTCTATCTCCTACACTGTCTACCTCTCAGCTTTTATGTGTGTCGCTTCTACACGGTTTCCCTCCCAGCTTTACTGTCTGTCTCTCCTACACTGTCTCCCTCTCAGCTTAACTACTGTTGGTTTCTCCTATGTTTTCTCCCTCTCACCTTTCCTACTGTCTGTCTCTCCTACACCATCTCTCTCTCAGCGTTCCTACTTTCTGTCTCACCTACACTGCCTCCCTCTCAGCTTACCTACTGTTAGGTCTTGCCTTATGTTGTCATCCGCTGAGCTTACGTACTGTCTGTCTCTCCTACACTGCCTCCCTCTCAGCTTACCTACTGTTAGGTCTTGCCTATGTTGTCATCCGCTGAGCTTACGTACTGTCTGTCTCTCCTACACTGTCTCCCTCTCAGCTTTCCTACTGTCTGTCTCTCCTACACTGTCTCCCTCTCAGCTTTCCTACTGTCTGTCTCTCCTATACGGTCTCCCTTCAGCTTTCCTACTGTCTGTCTCTCCTACACTGTCTCCCTTTCAGCTTAATTTCCTACTGTCTGTCTCTCCTACACTGCCTCCCTCTCAGCTTTCCTACTGTCTGTCTCTCCTAGACTGTCTCCCTTTCAGCTTTCCTACTGTCTGTCTCTCCTACACTGTCTGTCTCTCAGCTTACGTATTGTCTGTCTCTCCTACACTGTCTCCCTCCCTCTCAGCTTTCCTACCATCTGTCTCTCCTACACTGTCTTCCTCTCAGCTGTCCTACTGTCTGTCTCTCCTACACTGTCTGTCTCTCAGCTTACGTATTGTCTGTCTCTCCTACACTGTCTCCCTCCCTCTCAGCTTTCCTACCATCTGTCTCTCCTACACTGTCTTCCTCTCAGCTGTCCTACTGTCTGTCTCTCCTACACTGTCTGTCTCTCAGCTTACGTATTGTCTGTCTCTCCTACACTGTCTCCCTCCCTCTCAGCTTTCCTATCGTCTGTCTCTCCTACACTGTCTCTCTCTTATATTTCCTACGTTCTAGTCATTGTGTTTGATATGAAGGATTGATCATTATAAATAAAAGCTCCAGTCTGGTCTATAAAGGACTTTGCTTTTAAAAGGGCAGTTGGTCTCTCTCTCTCTCTCTCTCTCTCTCTCTCTCTCTCTCTCTCTCTCTCTCTCTCTCTCTCTCTCTCTCTCTCTCTCATCTCTCTCTCTCTCTCTCTCTTGTCCTCTATCTGTCACCTCATCCATCACATTATTATTCATCCCTCTCTCCTTCCTCCCAGAGGCCTTTCACCACCCTCCAAGCCCACTGTGTGTCTGTGTGTGTGCGAGTGTGTGCTGTGCTGTGCGCGCATGTGTGTGTGTGTGTGTGTGTGGAGATGCAAAATATACAAAAACAGTGCAGATATCTATAGAAATAAAACACAGTATGCACAGTATGTTGCTGTTCAAAGGGACATACTACAAAACTACAAAAAAAAATTCAAATTCAGTGAAAGAATACTCACACGCATGATCTCTCTCGACACACACACACACACACACACACACACACACACACACACACACACACACACACACACACACACACACACACACACACACACACACACACACACACACACACACACAGGTTTGAAGTTTCTTTCATGTCATTAGTAAACCCAATATGATGACAGCGACACAAACAACTCTCTGTTGTGTGAATGTCGCTCGTTTGATTCCAATCTCTATGCTTTATGTCAATAAGATCCTATAGATCTCTTCTCTCTTGGTGGGGGGGGGGTCGAATGTGTGACTGACGTCAAATAGAACACATGCAGTGCATGTTCATAATAACAATGTCAGAAAACTAGCCAGTGAGCACCCTTTCATCCCAGAAATATATTCTGTATGAGTTCGCTCTCCTAATTGGATCAGGGGGCGTCAATTGAGTTTGCCAAGGTATGGCAGGTGCCATACCTTGGCTCGCGGAAAAAAACATATCTCTCTCTCTATATATATATATATATATATATATATATATAATATATATATACATTTTTTTAAGCGTTGACGCCTCACAGCTAGAAGGTCCTGGGTTCGATTCCCGCCGAGGACGCTGTGAGCGCTGGGGGGCGTGTTCTCACCTCCCGCGTCATCAGTGCCCATACCCTAGGTGGGGTTGGCGAAAGGGCCTTTCTGTGTGGAGTTTGAATGTTCTCCCTGTGTCTCCTAGTGTAACCCTCACAAAAACATGCAGTAATCCTGGTCTCTATACTGCCTCCCCCTGGTCAGCCGGGGCACATGATGGAGGGGGAAAGGAACTGGTTGGAATAACGTGTTCCTTCCACGTGCTACATCTAACCAGGAAAACGCTGATAAGAAGCGGCTTGCTAGCTCTCATGCATCGAAGGAGGCATGAGCTCGGCTCTAGGCTCTCCCTATAGGCTGGCAGAGGGAGTGTAGCGCCCAGGATTACATAGGCAATTGGCACTGGGTGAAAAAATGGGTTACAAAAATCGGACACTTTTGAAAGTATAAAATAGGGTTAACCCATAGTCTGCTGAAATAGGAAATGATATCTGCGAGAACAGAGTCAAACCGAATTCTGTGACTGGCATTTGATTAATGAACTAGTCGCTGACCTCCTCGGTGTCACACCAAATTCTGTGACTTATCAAATTCGGTGGCCAGGCTGACCGGTGATTGATGAACGAATCGGCGAGCAGCAACCCTCGTCTTTCGACATGGACAACGCCCCTGACGGAAAACAGCTGCAATGGGGGAGCACTTTCACTTTCAGACTGAATAATGAAGTGAAACCAAATGGAAATTGGGGGCTGAAGTGTCAGTGCTAGTATTTTTTCCCGAGGTCCCTCGCGGTGCGCTCCGGGGCTGCGCTCTGCAAAGAGGATGTAATGAAATAAGTCAATCTTCACTACGTCCGATGTTGGTGTTGAAACCTTGTATGTACAAAAAAAAGTACTTTTCAGGAAATGGAAAGAAGAACCATGTGTTTCAGTAGTGGAAGAAGTACTCAGATATTGTACTTAAGTAAAAGTAGCAATACCACAATAAAAAAACATTCTGTTACAAGTGAAAGGCCTGTGTTCA
Organism: Gymnoscopelus braueri; assembly: GCF_963280865.1. Taxonomy (NCBI): domain Eukaryota; kingdom Metazoa; phylum Chordata; class Actinopteri; order Myctophiformes; family Myctophidae; genus Gymnoscopelus; species Gymnoscopelus braueri. The sequence continues at coordinate 8,764 of NW_027660419.1, read as the reverse complement.
AAATGTTACTTGAGTAAAAGTACAAAATTATTGGCATCGAAATATACTTAAATGTAGGGTAAGTGATTTTCTTTGGTTAGAATAAGTGTTAACTAGCTCTATATGGTGATAGTACTCATTGCTATAGAGTGTTTGTTCAGTAAAAGGAGTCTCCTTGTCTCTCCAGCTCTTTATAAAATAGAAAATGCATTTTCGTTTCAGTTTCATTTCCAATTTTATCCAATCAGGATAGAGAACTCAATCAGGATATAGATTAAACAAGTGAAATTGGAAGTGATGACACTAAGAAATGAGCAGGCAAAATTGGAAAAACACTATATATCAATGAAGCTTAAAAATGGGTACTTTCTCCTGATTGGCTGAGATTTTGACACCTACCGGAAAATGTATTTTCTGTTTATTAAAGAGCTGGAGAAACGGGGAGACTCCTGTTACTGAACAAACACTCTATAGCAATGACTACTATCAGAATATAGTGTTTTAACCTCTTTAACAAAATGCTTTTTGTTTTAACCAAAAAATATCACTTACCCTACCAATGGTAATAAAGAGCTGGAGAGACATGGGAGACTCCTTTTACTGAACAAACACTCCATAGCAATGAGTACTATCAGAATATAGAGCTATTAACATTTATTTGAACAGTCTTAACCATCAGTTCAAACATGATTATTTTGAGGGGTAAAGGTTTGGTAACCCTTGAAGTAGTGCATTAATTTACGGACTAAAAACATAAAAACAGTTGAATGGTTATACAAGGTTTCTGCCTGACAGCCTCTACTAGAGACACTATAGACAGAGGTCTCCATCAGCGCCACAACACAACACAACGGAGACAGAGAGGCCTGGATTCATCTGTCACACCGTTTCCTACACAATCCATCCTCCCCTCCTCCTCTCCTCCTCTCCCTCCTCTCCCCTTATCTGAGCTGACCTTTCTTCAGCGCAGAGAGAGAGAGAGTGTGTGTGTGTGTGTGTGTGTGTGTGTGGTGTGGGTGTGGGTGTGTGTGTGTGGGCATGGGGGTGTGTGGGTGTGATGGTTCTATATCCCTATCTGTGTCACCACGATAAAGAGGATGGATGCAATATACTCTTTCACACGCACGCACACACACACGCACACCAGTGGTGTAAAGTAAATAAGTACATGTACTCAAATACTGTACTTAAGTACAATTTTGCGCTATTTTACTTTACTGGAGTATTTCCAATTTGCAATACTTTTACTTCTACTCCACTTCTACAAAACATACATTAAGCACTTCAGTCCTATACACTTTGGCGAAGCGACGTGTTGTGAGCTTGTAGATCTGATATTATCAAATGATGTTTAAACATTAGAAAATTTGTGAAATGGACCTTCTGCATAACGAGTACTTTTACTTTTGGTATGTTAAGTACATTTGTATACCAATACTTGAACTATGGACTTTTGTACCAGAGTATTTCTACTTTGTAGTATTGGTACTTTTACTGAAGTGAAAATTTTGAGTACTTTTTTCCACCACTGTGCACGCATGTACACACACCAAACGAGCATTTAGCCTCTTCTTTGAAGCGTATCGTGTAGGCTACTCTAAGCTAGTCTGTGTTCAGCATAGAGAAGGTTAAAAGAAAACTCTCTGTGTCAGTGTCATGAACATTATTTGACACGATTTAACCCCACTTATTCAGTTATTCTGTTGGTTGTCTGTGGACGTGTTTGTGTGTGTGTGTGTGTGTGTGTGTGGGGGGGGGGGGGGGGTGTCTTGTAGAAGGTGCACTCATGTTGCCAATTAGACATACACACATTCCCCAGTGGAGCGTAGCGATATGGATGTTACTGTGTCAACATGCTAATATGCTAATGTGAGCCATATCAGTGTAGTGTGTGCCTGTTTGAGCGCGCTCGCGCTGTGTGTGTTTGTGTGCGTGTGTGTAAGAATTTAGACTGCATTCAAGGTCAACTGTTTCATTCTCTCACACTTGCACTCTCTCCCTCTCTCTCTCTCTCTCTCTCTCTCTCTCTCTCTCTCTCTCTCTCTCTCTCTCTCTCTCTCTCTCTCTCTCTCTCTCTCTCTCTCTCTCTCTCTCTCTCTCTCTCTCTCTCTCTCTCTCTCTCTCTCTCTCTCTCTCTCTCTCTCACCTCACACACACACACACACACACACACACACACACACACACACACACACACACACACACACACACACACACACACACACACACAGTGTGAAAGCCTTGCCTCTCAGCACAGCAGGGGTTTTCAATCTATCTTAGTTAGCATCAACCCTCCTCCATCCACTCCCCCCCTCCTCTCTCTCTCTCTCTCTCTCTCTCTCTCTCATATCTCCTTGCCTCTCCTCTCATCCTTTCTCCCATCTCTCTCCAGTCCCCCTCTATATCTTCACTCTCTCTCCCCCACCCACACTTTTATCTTTTCAGTCAGGCAGTATATTGGGTCACTCCCACCTCCTCCTGCGCAGCATGCGAGGACCCCTGCTGTTTTGGCCCCTCTGTCGGCTAATCAACATCCACTAATGGAAAAAACAAGGAGAGAGGAGAGAGAGAGAGAGAGAGAGAGAGAGAGAGGAGAGAGAGAGAGAAGAGAGAGAGAGAGAGAGAGAGAGAAGAGAGAGAGAGAGATGAGAGAGAGAGAGAGAGAGAGAGAGAGAGAGAGAGAGAGAGAGAGAGAGTGTTTAGATATTGTGGTTGTCAGATTATATTAATTTCTAGAAGTCAGACAGGCGGATGGACGGACGGAAGGGTGGATTGCTAGATGTTGAAAGGCAAGGCTAGAAAATAGCAGATATATAAGCTCGATCTATGAGCTTGTAGATATGCTATTTTTGAATGTCCAAAGTATACAACAATTATGGTTATAGCTCAAATCTAAAATGACACAGATGCGTTCCCGGATTGAATGGGTTCAATCAAGACCAAATGAATGATTTGACAGACAGTGTGAGGATTTAAGACCTGCAGAGATATGCTCCACTTTCTTAGTGTTAGTAAGGAAGGACTGGAGCAGCAGGGCTATTCTGAATCAACAAGCATGTCGTCTGATCGATTTGTATCACTTATTTTAACAAAATATCACTTACACTTCTTTAGATAGGATTTCCTTTTCATGAAAGCCGATAACAGACATTTATCACATGGTTATGGTATTACGTATGTACTCAAGTACTGTACTGTACTAATAGCAGATCTACAAGCTCCGATGTAGATCTGCTATTTTCAAAAGACTTTACATTTAGAAAACTTGTGAATTGGGGCATTCTGCATAATGGCTACTTTTACTTTTGGTACTTTAAGTGCATTGTGATGCCAATACTTGTTGTACTTATACTCAAGTATATTTTGAATTCAGGACTTTTACTTGTAACAAGGTATTTCTACAGTACATGGTGGTATTGACACTTATACTTAAGTACACAATGAGAGTATACTTCTTCCACCATTGGGTATTATAGCTCTCCTTTTTCACCACATAAGTAAGTTCTTTGTCTTGATTGGCTGGATAGAGGCTGTGGAGAGAGATCAGGATTCAGTAATGGAAGAGTGCATGAACGCACGCAGCGCACACACACACACACACATACACACACACACACACACCACAAATTCCATGCAGTATTATATTGTTGACCACCTAAGCCATAATCTGACATTTTTTCGCATTTCCTGAAATGTGATGTTTGCTCTTAACCCTTTTAGACTGGGAACGCATCTGTGTCATTTTAATATTTCTTTGGCCATTCAAAACTAGCAGATCTACAAGCTCATAGCGCGGCACCGAGTGCCGCGCTATGAGCTTGTAGATCTACTATTTTAGAACAATCTTGAAAATGTGTGCAATTTGAAAATGTGTGCGATTCTACAAAAACAGTTTTTTGTCAAGGTAAATATGTATGTATTATGTATTTGGCCGCAGACCCCCATCTCAAAATATGTTGTTCCAGGGACCCCCAGAAGCAATGATTTGAGTTAAAAATGTTTAAATGTGTAAAAAAAAAAAAACACGATTTTTCAATAGCAGATCTACAAGCTCAAGCACTCTGTGCTGCACTATGAGCATGTAGATCTGCTATTTTTGAATAGCCAAAGTATAAAATATGGATACAGTGGTTACACAGATGCGTTCCCGGTCTTAATGGGTTAAGCGATGGCAGAGCAGCGTTTTAATGTTCCAGCGACCAGCGTTTCTCTGAGCTTCATCATCACCGCACCACAGATATAATATGATATTTATGGAAGCTTTCAAAGAATTCAATAGAAAATTATGGTTATAACGTTGGTTTTGGTGGTTGGTTCTATTAGATAGTTGGGTATCACAAATCCTGGCTTCCATGAACCGACCTAGCATCGCAATGTTGTGCATGGGCAACAATTACAGTTTACAGTTTACAGTTTAGGCATTTAGCAGACGCTCTTAATCCAGAGCGACTTACAGTAAGCATGGACACAAGATAATACATCATAATACAGTACATCACAATACACATAATACAGTAAAAAGCATAAAAATAGTAATCTAATTATAAAGTAATACGTAAGTAAACCAATAATCTAATAATAACTAATACATACGTAAACCAAGAACCTATCATCAGCCTACATTGAAACTACACTATAGTATAGGATGCCAGGTCAACAATGACCTGGCATCTGTCTACATAACATGCTATCTAAGTTACCTTTGCATAATCCTGCAAGGTCGTCAAGGCTAGGGCAAGTGCTACGGGCTGAGGTGGAGTCTGAAGAGGTGAGGTCATAAATAATAATACCCCCAAATTGATAAATATATATCACACACACATACACACACACACACATACACACACACACACACACACACACACACACACACACACACACACACACACACACACACACACACACACACACACACACACACACACACACACACACACACACACACACACACACACATTTTCAGATGGGGGTCCGCAGCGGACCCCCATCTGAAAATGTTTTGTGCTAGGGACCCCCGGAAGAGAAAATGTTAGTAAAAGAATAACTATCTGAATTATTCATAATTTTTTCAAAAAGAAAAAAAAAGATTCAGCTCTTGCACAGGAGACCTGGGTTCAAGTCTGGGGTAAAACAGTAAAGTTACAGAGTGCAGCTTTAAGTGGTGAAAACAATAGTATCAGGTATTTCAGATCCATGTAGACCTGACATGAGGGTCACATTTCACATCAAATGTTGTTTTATGTTTAGTGTGTGTGTGTGTGTGTGTGTGTGTGTGTGTGTGTGTGTGTGTGTGTGTGTGTGTGTGTGTGTGTGTGTGTGTGTGTGTGTGTGTGTGTGTGTGTGTGTGTGTGTGTGCGTGTGGTTCTATGAAGCTATTCCAGTTACAAGCGGACCTGTAAAGTACGGGTTCAAACTAAGGCCAAGTTCATCCTTTTCAAGGTGTATAGGATGACAGGCACACTAACACATGTCCTGACCGGGATTTGAACCCGCGCACAATCTTACCTTAACAAGCAAGCAGGAATATCCCCAGACATGACTCTCTCTCTCTCTCTCTCTCTCTCTCTCTCTCTCTCTCTCTCTCTCTCTCATCTCTCTCTCTCTCTCTCCTCTCTCTCTCAATCTCTCTCTCTCTCTCTCTCTCTCTCTCTCTCTCTCTCTCTCTCTCTCTCTCTCTCTCTCCATGTTTGGAGCAGATTATTGCACATATTATGGGATGTATTTTTTTTGCATTCCCTCAGCACATCGTCTCTGTCGGGTGGAAACCTCATATGTTCCAAAACTGTTACTTTTCAGGATTCAAATTCAAGCATCAAAAGTAGCAGATCTTTAATTAATGCAAATACTTTTGTACTTTTACTCAAGTACATTTTGAATACCGGACTTTTACTTGTATTTCTACATTGCAATATTGATACTTTTAATTAAGTAGTACTTTTTCCACCACTGCCGGTTACCCATATGGGGTTTAAGTGGTTAATTTACGAACAAAAAAACACACAAAAAATTACATTATGGGAGATAGGAGGTTATTCTGCCCGGCAACAGCGATATGATAGCGATGCATTCTCCAGTTCCATTACATATTGATTGGCCGTGTGCTGACTGGGGTTGGACTGCAGGAGGCAGCGCTCCGACGCCACGGCACGATCATTATTCACTGTGCAGAAATAAAAAGGCCTATATTTGATGTTTCAGATCCATTACATATAGGGTGGTTGTCAAAGTGGGGCCCGGGGACCAGTGTTGGAAAGTACATTTACTCAAGTACTGTACTTAAGTACAATTTTGAGGTACTGTTGATTTACTGGAGTATTTCCAATTTTCCATTATTCTGTAGTGTAGTGGATTCTTCTTCTCCACTACATCTCAGAGGCAAATATTGTACTTTTACTCCACTACAATTTTTTGATAACTTTAGTTACTAGTTACTTTGTAGATTTTGATTATTATTACAAAACCACTTATATACAGTATATACTTTGACAATTTGAAAATAGCTGATCTACAGTACAAGCTTGTAGATCGGCTATTGTCAAAGGATTTTTATACATTTTACACAGATGAAAACTTGTGAAATGGGACATTCTGCGGTAGTGAGTACTTTTACTTTTGGTACATTTTGATACCAATACTATTTTGAATACCTTACTTTTACTTGTAACAAAATGCTCGATCCTGATTGGTCAATCGATGAATTCAGCGGTGTGTTATCAGTGTGACCGCTGAGCTCTATAACAGACCTTGTCTAATCAAAGGCTCAGAGCACCTGCTCATATCAACCTGCACTGCTTGGTTTTATGCTGTAATCCAACATGACAGCCATGCATGTAAACAAACCCACCATGTCATGTACAACTAAACGTTGCTCTCAAGAATGTTTTTGAAAGCATTTGAAGTGAGAAATAGATGATGCAATAACCGACAAGTGATTCTATTTGATCCCGTTTATCATGGCGCAACAACGCAAGAATACCAAAACACTCGCCCCAAAACACAGTCGCCCCGGGTCAAATACGGCGGTATTATAGGCAAATCCGGCGGTATATAGAATTGGGGCGAGCGTATTTTGGGGCGAGTCTTCCGGTTACCTTATGGACTACTGTCATTTGTTTTCCAAGGCAAACTTGTCTGCCCAGCCCAATACTTATGGAATACTTACATTGCCGTAAGCAAAGAAATACTTCGTGTTGTTGTACCTTTTGGGTCAATTTATCTATTTATTTATTAAGTAGCCATGTAATAAGCGGGATAATATATGGGTAGGTGGTCATTATTGAAAATTAAAGCCCTTCAGTCGGGCTTTAATTTTCAATAATGGCCACCTCCCCGTACATTATCCCCTTGCTTATAATATACACATTGACTATTTGAAAATAGCAGAGCTACAAGCTTCACGTGTCGCGATGCGGTGCGTTGTGAAGCTTGTAGATTTCCTTTTTTATTTTTTCCCCTTTGTTTTGTCAAACAATGTCACACATTTGAAAATGTGGAATGGTTTTGAAACATTTTATCAACCCAAATCTTGTATGGGTGGTTCCTTGGTGTTACATACTTTTCAGATGGGGGTCCACAGCCGGATACATACATTAATTTGGGGGTCCTTGACATGTAAATGTTTGAGAACCACCAACTTACATGCTTCCTCTGGCCTTATATAAATACATATAGGATGTAAAATATTGTAAAATATTTGAGTACTTTTTCCACCACTGACACCACTTCAGATGCAGAGTGTTTGGTTTGTCATTTTGTGGTTGTGTGAATTATTCATCCTCTCCTCTCCTCTCCTCTCCTCTCTCCTCTCCTCTCCTCTCCTCTCCTCTCTCTCCTCTCCTCTCCTCTCCTCTCTCGTCTTGTTATTTGTGTGTGCAGCTCATTTTCTTAAAAGTAAAAAGACACTTAAACACGCACACACACACACACGCGCACACACACGCACACGCACACGCACACACTCGCACACACACACTCGCACACACACACACACATACACACACACACACACACACACACACACACACACACACCACACACACACACACACACACACACACACACACACACACACACACACACACACACACACACACACACACACACACACACACACACAGAGCAGTGTCCTTTTAATCTTACATGCTGTGTGATCCTGGAGGAACCCTGCGGTGAGAGTGGGAGATGGTGCCACATGCTGTGACACACACACACACACACACACACACACACACACACACACACACACACACACACACACACACCACACACACACACACACACACAAAAAAGTTGTGGATGCAGCGTAACCCTACACATAAATGTGTGCAGAAAAACATTGTGCAGTTGAAAGACGTTGATTGGGGTTACTTCAGACCAGAGTGCCACACGCACACGCACACGCACACACACAGTATTTCAGCACCATTACACAAGACAAAGTAGTATTCTGAACTTGTATTGTCTTGTTTTGTTTGTCTGACCAGTCAGCCGTCTACATTTTATTAAAAAAAATTCCACTATGAATGCACTGACGTAATGAACGCATACCAGTTCCTCACCAAAAGTATACCACAACGTACTCCAAAAAGTAGTGTTGTTGTTGGTGTTGTTGTTGTTTTCAACAGATTACCGTTTTAGAACATTTAGGACGTGACCACAACGGACATTGAGCCTTAAAAAAACTAAAATAGCCGATCTACAAGCTCAACACACATTGCGATGTGACGTGTTTTGAGCTTGTAGATCAGCAATTTTTGCTACTTTTGTGTGACACTGTAGTACGACG
>NW_027660420.1:0-120414 GCF_963280865.1 Gymnoscopelus braueri | reverse complement strand
TGCTGACTTTGTGAGGTCTCTAAAAGTGGGTTTTAGGAGCCCAACACAAAATACATAAGCCCTAATGCCTTCTTTCAGACAAAACTGACACCCACTTTCTTAAAAAAATCTTGGGTCAAAATAGCATTTTTAGACTGAGATAAGCACTTTGGTGACATTTTCCTGTAACTTGTTCCCAGTACATTGTAAGTGGCTGCTGACTTTGTGAGGTCTCTAAAAGGTGGTTTTAGGAGCCCAACACAAAATACATGAGCCCTAATGCCTTCCTTCAGACAAAACTGACACCCACTTTCCTTAAAAAATCGTGGCTCAAAATAGCACTTTTGGGCTGAGATAAGCACTTTGGTGACATTTTCCTGTAACTTGTTCCCAGTACATTCTAAGTGGCTGCTGACTTTGTGAGGTCTCTAAAAGTGGGTTTTAGGAGCCCAACACAAAATACATGAGCCCTAATGCCTTCCTTCAGACAAAACTGACACCCACTTTCCTTAAAAAATCGTGGCTCAAATAGCACTTTTGGGCTGAGATAAGCACTTTGGTGACATTTTCCTGTAACTTGTTCCCAGTACATTCTAAGTGGCTGCTGACTTTGTGAGGTCTCTAAAAGTGGGTTTTAGGAGCCCAACACAAAATACATGAGCCCTAATGCCTTCCTTCAGACAAAACTGACACCCACTTTCCTTAAAAAATCGTGGCTCAAAATAGCACTTTTGGGCTGAGATAAGCACTTTGGTGACATTTTCCTGTAACTTGTTCCCAGTACATTCTAAGTGGCTGCTGACTTTGTGAGGTCTCTAAAAGTGGGTTTTAGGAGCCCAACACAAAATACATGAGCCCTAATGCCTTCCTTCAGACAAAACTGACACCCACTTTCCTTAAAAAATCGTGGCTCAAAATAGCACTTTTGGGCTGAGATAAGCACTTTGGTGACATTTTCCTGTAACTTGTTCCCAGTACATTCTAAGTGGCTGCTGACTTTGTGAGGTCTCTAAAAGTGGGTTTTAGGAGCCCAACACAAAATACATAAGCCCTAATGCCTTCTTTCAGACAAAACTGACACCCACTTTCTTAAAAAAATCTTGGGTCAAAATAGCATTTTTAGACTGAGATAAGCACTTGGTGACATTTTCCTGTAACTTGTTCCCAGTACATTGTAAGTGGCTGCTGACTTTGTGAGGTCTCTAAAAGGTGGTTTTTAGGAGCCCAACACAAAATACATGAGCCCTAATGCCTTCCTTCAGACAAAACTGACACCCACTTTCCTTAAAAAATCGTGGCTCAAAATAGCACTTTTGGGCTGAGATAAGCACTTTGGTGACATTTTCCTGTAACTTGTTCCCAGTACATTCTAAGTGGCTGCTGACTTTGTGAGGTCTCTAAAAGTGGGTTTTAGGAGCCCAACACAAAATACATAAGCCCTAATGCCTTCTTTCAGACAAAACTGACACCCACTTTCTTAAAAAAATCTTGGGTCAAAATAGCATTTTTAGACTGAGATAAGCACTTTGGTGACATTTTCCTGTAACTTGTTCCCAGTACATTGTAAGTGGCTGCTGACTTTGTGAGGTCTCTAAAAGGTGGTTTTAGGAGCCCAACACAAAATACATGAGCCCTAATGCCTTCCTTCAGACAAAACTGACACCCACTTTCCTTAAAAAATCGTGGCTCAAAATAGCACTTTTGGGCTGAGATAAGCACTTTGGTGACATTTTCCTGTAACTTGTTCCCAGTACATTCTAAGTGGCTGCTGACTTTGTGAGGTCTCTAAAAGTGGGTTTTAGGAGCCCAACACAAAATACATGAGCCCTAATGCCTTCCTTCAGACAAAACTGACACCCACTTTCCTTAAAAAATCGTGGCTCAAAATAGCACTTTTGGGCTGAGATAAGCACTTTGGTGACATTTTCCTGTAACTTGTTCCAGTACATTCTAAGTGGCTGCTGACTTTGTGAGGTCTCTAAAAGTGGGTTTTAGGAGCCCAACACAAAATACATGAGCCCTAATGCCTTCCTTCAGACAAAACTGACACCCACTTTCCTTAAAAAATCGTGGCTCAAAATAGCACTTTTGGGCTGAGATAAGCACTTTGGTGACATTTTCCTGTAACTTGTTCCCAGTACATTCTAAGTGGCTGCTGACTTTGTGAGGTCTCTAAAAGTGGGTTTTAGGAGCCCAACACAAAATACATGAGCCCTAATGCCTTCCTTCAGACAAAACTGACACCCACTTTCCTTAAAAAATCGTGGCTCAAAATAGCACTTTTGGGCTGAGATAAGCACTTTGGTGACATTTTCCTGTAACTTGTTCCCAGTACATTCTAAGTGGCTGCTGACTTTGTGAGGTCTCTAAAAGTGGGTTTTAGGAGCCCAACACAAAATACATAAGCCCTAATGCCTTCTTTCAGACAAAACTGACACCCACTTTCTTAAAAAAATCTTGGGTCAAAATAGCATTTTTAGACTGAGATAAGCACTTTGGTGACATTTTCCTGTAACTTGTTCCCAGTACATTGTAAGTGGCTGCTGACTTTGTGAGGTCTCTAAAAGGTGGTTTTAGGAGCCCAACACAAAATACATGAGCCCTAATGCCTTCCTTCAGACAAAACTGACACCCACTTTCCTTAAAAAATCGTGGCTCAAAATAGCACTTTTGGGCTGAGATAAGCACTTTGGTGACATTTTCCTGTAACTTGTTCCCAGTACATTCTAAGTGGCTGCTGACTTTGTGAGGTCTCTAAAAGTGGGTTTTAGGAGCCCAACACAAAATACATGAGCCCTAATGCCTTCCTTCAGACAAAACTGACACCCACTTTCCTTAAAAAATCGTGGCTCAAAATAGCACTTTTGGGCTGAGATAAGCACTTTGGTGACATTTTCCTGTAACTTGTTCCCAGTACATTCTAAGTGGCTGCTGACTTTGTGAGGTCTCTAAAAGTGGGTTTTAGGAGCCCAACACAAAATACATGAGCCCTAATGCCTTCCTTCAGACAAAACTGACACCCACTTTCCTTAAAAAATCGTGGCTCAAAATAGCACTTTTGGGCTGAGATAAGCACTTTGGTGACATTTTCCTGTAACTTGTTCCCAGTACATTCTAAGTGGCTGCTGACTTTGTGAGGTCTCTAAAAGTGGGTTTTAGGAGCCCAACACAAAATACATAAGCCCTAATGCCTTCTTTCAGACAAAACTGACACCCACTTTCTTAAAAAAATCTTGGGTCAAAATAGCATTTTTAGACTGAGATAAGCACTTTGGTGACATTTTCCTGTAACTTGTTCCCAGTACATTGTAAGTGGCTGCTGACTTTGTGAGGTCTCTAAAAGGTGGTTTTAGGAGCCCAACACAAAATACATGAGCCCTAATGCCTTCCTTCAGACAAAACTGACACCCACTTTCCTTAAAAAATCGTGGCTCAAAATAGCACTTTTGGGCTGAGATAAGCACTTTGGTGACATTTTCCTGTAACTTGTTCCCAGTACATTCTAAGTGGCTGCTGACTTTGTGAGGTCTCTAAAAGTGGGTTTTAGGAGCCCAACACAAAATACATGAGCCCTAATGCCTTCCTTCAGACAAAACTGACACCCACTTTCCTTAAAAAATCGTGGCTCAAAATAGCACTTTTGGGCTGAGATAAGCACTTTGGTGACATTTTCCTGTAACTTGTTCCCAGTACATTCTAAGTGGCTGCTGACTTTGTGAGGTCTCTAAAAGTGGGTTTTAGGAGCCCAACACAAAATACATGAGCCCTAATGCCTTCCTTCAGACAAAACTGACACCCACTTTCCTTAAAAAATCGTGGCTCAAAATAGCACTTTTGGGCTGAGATAAGCACTTTGGTGACATTTTCCTGTAACTTGTTCCCAGTACATTCTAAGTGGCTGCTGACTTTGTGAGGTCTCTAAAGTGGGTTTTAGGAGCCCAACACAAAATACATGAGCCCTAATGCCTTCCTTCAGACAAAACTGACACCCACTTTCCTTAAAAAATCGTGGCTCAAAATAGCACTTTTGGGCTGAGATAAGCACTTTGGTGACATTTTCCTGTAACTTGTTCCCAGTACATTCTAAGTGGCTGCTGACTTTGTGAGGTCTCTAAAAGTGGGTTTTAGGAGCCCAACACAAAATACATGAGCCCTAATGCCTTCCTTCAGACAAAACTGACACCCACTTTCCTTAAAAAATCGTGGCTCAAAATAGCACTTTTTGGGCTGAGATAAGCACTTTGGTGACATTTTCCTGTAACTGTTCCCAGTACATTCTAAGTGGCTGCTGACTTTGTGAGGTCTCTAAAAGGTGGTTTTAGGAGCCCAACACAAAATACATGAGCCCTAATGCCTTCCTTCAGACAAAACTGACACCCACTTTCCTTAAAAAATCGTGGCTCAAAATAGCACTTTTGGGCTGAGATAAGCACTTTGGTGACATTTTCCTGTAACTTGTTCCCAGTACATTCTAAGTGGCTGCTGACTTTGTGAGGTCTCTAAAAGTGGGTTTTAGGAGCCCAACACAAAATACATGAGCCCTAATGCCTTCCTTCAGACAAAACTGACACCCACTTTCCTTAAAAAATCGTGGCTCAAAATAGCACTTTTGGGCTGAGATAAGCACTTTGGTGACATTTTCCTGTAACTTGTTCCCAGTACATTCTAAGTGGCTGCTGACTTTGTGAGGTCTCTAAAAGTGGGTTTTAGGAGCCCAACACAAAATACATGAGCCCTAATGCCTTCCTTCAGACAAAACTGACACCCACTTTCCTTAAAAAATCGTGGCTCAAAATAGCACTTTTGGGCTGAGATAAGCACTTTGGTGACATTTTCCTGTAACTTGTTCCCAGTACAATTCTAAGTGGCTGCTGACTTTGTGAGGTCTCTAAAAGTGGGTTTTAGGAGCCCAACACAAAATACATGAGCCCTAATGCCTTCCTTCAGACAAAACTGACACCCACTTTCCTTAAAAAATCGTGGCTCAAAATAGCACTTTTGGGCTGAGATAAGCACTTTGGTGACATTTTCCTGTAACTTGTTCCCAGTACATTCTAAGTGGCTGCTGACTTTGTGAGGTCTCTAAAAGTGGGTTTTAGGAGCCCAACACAAAATACATGAGCCCTAATGCCTTCTTTCAGACAAAACTGACACCCACTTTCTTAAAAAATCTTGGGCTCAAAATAGCACTTTTTAGACTGAGATAAGCACTTTGGTGACATTTTCCTGTAACTTGTTCCCAGTACATTCTAAGTGGCTGCTGACTTTGTGAGGTCTCTAAAAGGTGGTTTTAGGAGCCCAACACAAAATACATGAGCCCTAATGCCTTCCTTCAGACAAAACTGACACCCACTTTCCTTAAAAAATCGTGGCTCAAAATAGCACTTTTGGGCTGAGATAAGCACTTTGGTGACATTTTCCTGTAACTTGTTCCCAGTACATTCTAAGTGGCTGCTGACTTTGTGAGGTCTCTAAAAGTGGGTTTTAGGAGCCCAACACAAAATACATGAGCCCTAATGCCTTCCTTCAGACAAAACTGACACCCACTTTCCTTAAAAAATCGTGGCTCAAAATAGCACTTTTGGGCTGAGATAAGCACTTTGGTGACATTTTCCTGTAACTTGTTCCCAGTACATTCTAAGTGGCTGCTGACTTTGTGAGGTCTCTAAAAGTGGGTTTTAGGAGCCCAACACAAAATACATGAGCCCTAATGCCTTCCTTCAGACAAAACTGACACCCACTTTCCTTAAAAAATCGTGGCTCAAAATAGCACTTTTGGGCTGAGATAAGCACTTTGGTGACATTTTCCTGTAACTTGTTCCCAGTACATTCTAAGTGGCTGCTGACTTTGTGAGGTCTCTAAAAGTGGGTTTTAGGAGCCCAACACAAAATACATAAGCCCTAATGCCTTCTTTCAGACAAACTGACACCCACTTTCTTAAAAAATCTTGGGTCAAAATAGCATTTTAGGACTGAGATAAGCACTTTGGTGACATTTTCCTGTAACTTGTTCCCAGTACATTGTAAGTGGCTGCTGACTTTGTGAGGTCTCTAAAAGTGGTTTTAGGAGCCCAACACAAAATACATGAGCCCTAATGCCTTCCTTCAGACAAAACTGACACCCACTTTCCTTAAAAAATCGTGGCTCAAAATAGCACTTTTGGGCTGAGATAAGCACTTTGGTGACATTTTCCTGTAACTTGTTCCCAGTACATTCTAAGTGGCTGCTGACTTTGTGAGGTCTCTAAAAGTGGGTTTTAGGAGCCCAACACAAAATACATGAGCCCTAATGCCTTCCTTCAGACAAAACTGACACCCACTTTCCTTAAAAAATCGTGGCTCAAAATAGCACTTTTGGGCTGAGATAAGCACTTTGGTGACATTTTCCTGTAACTTGTTCCCAGTACATTCTAAGTGGCTGCTGACTTTGTGAGGTCTCTAAAAGTGGGTTTTAGGAGCCCAACACAAAATACATGAGCCCTAATGCCTTCCTTCAGACAAAACTGACACCCACTTTCCTTAAAAAATCGTGGCTCAAAATAGCACTTTTGGGCTGAGATAAGCACTTTGGTGACATTTTCCTGTAACTTGTTCCCAGTACATTCTAAGTGGCTGCTGACTTTGTGAGGTCTCTAAAAGTGGGTTTTAGGAGCCCAACACAAAATACATGAGCCCTAATGCCTTCCTTCAGACAAAACTGACACCCACTTTCCTTAAAAAATCGTGGCTCAAAATAGCACTTTTGGGCTGAGATAAGCACTTTGGTGACATTTTCCTGTAACTTGTTCCCAGTACATTCTAAGTGGCTGCTGACTTTGTGAGGTCTCTAAAAGTGGGTTTTAGGAGCCCAACACAAAATACATGAGCCCTAATGCCTTCCTTCAGACAAAACTGACACCCACTTTCCTTAAAAAATCGTGGCTCAAAATAGCACTTTTGGGCTGAGATAAGCACTTTGGTGACATTTTCCTGTAACTTGTTCCCAGTACATTCTAAGTGGCTGCTGACTTTGTGAGGTCTCTAAAAGTGGGTTTTAGGAGCCCAACACAAAATACATGAGCCCTAATGCCTTCCTTCAGACAAAACTGACACCCACTTTCCTTAAAAAATCGTGGCTCAAAATAGCACTTTTGGGCTGAGATAAGCACTTTGGTGACATTTTCCTGTAACTTGTTCCCAGTACATTCTAAGTGGCTGCTGACTTTGTGAGGTCTCTAAAAGTGGGTTTTAGGAGCCCAACACAAAATACATGAGCCCTAATGCCTTCCTTCAGACAAAACTGACACCCACTTTCCTTAAAAAATCGTGGCTCAAAATAGCACTTTTGGGCTGAGATAAGCACTTTGGTGACATTTTCCTGTAACTTGTTCCCAGTACATTCTAAGTGGCTGCTGACTTTGTGAGGTCTCTAAAAGTGGGTTTTAGGAGCCCAACACAAAATACATGAGCCCTAATGCCTTCCTTCAGACAAAACTGACACCCACTTTCCTTAAAAAATCGTGGCTCAAAATAGCACTTTTGGGCTGAGATAAGCACTTTGGTGACATTTTCCTGTAACTTGTTCCCAGTACATTCTAAGTGGCTGCTGACTTTGTGAGGTCTCTAAAAGTGGGTTTTAGGAGCCCAACACAAAATACATGAGCCCTAATGCCTTCCTTCAGACAAAACTGACACCCACTTTCCTTAAAAAATCGTGGCTCAAAATAGCACTTTTGGGCTGAGATAAGCACTTTGGTGACATTTTCCTGTAACTTGTTCCCAGTACATTCTAAGTGGCTGCTGACTTTGTGAGGTCTCTAAAAGTGGGTTTTAGGAGCCCAACACAAAATACATGAGCCCTAATGCCTTCCTTCAGACAAAACTGACACCCACTTTCCTTAAAAAATCGTGGCTCAAAATAGCACTTTTGGGCTGAGATAAGCACTTTGGTGACATTTTCCTGTAACTTGTTCCCAGTACATTCTAAGTGGCTGCTGACTTTGTGAGGTCTCTAAAAGTGGGTTTTAGGAGCCCAACACAAAATACATGAGCCCTAATGCCTTCCTTCAGACAAAACTGACACCCACTTTCCTTAAAAAATCGTGGCTCAAAATAGCACTTTTGGGCTGAGATAAGCACTTTGGTGACATTTTCCTGTAACTTGTTCCCAGTACATTCTAAGTGGCTGCTGACTTTGTGAGGTCTCTAAAAGTGGGTTTTAGGAGCCCAACACAAAATACATGAGCCCTAATGCCTTCCTTCAGACAAAACTGACACCCACTTTCCTTAAAAAATCGTGGCTCAAAATAGCACTTTTGGGCTGAGATAAGCACTTTGGTGACATTTTCCTGTAACTTGTTCCCAGTACATTCTAAGTGGCTGCTGACTTTGTGAGGTCTCTAAAAGTGGGTTTTAGGAGCCCAACACAAAATACATGAGCCCTAATGCCTTCCTTCAGACAAAACTGACACCCACTTTCCTTAAAAAATCGTGGCTCAAAATAGCACTTTTGGGCTGAGATAAGCACTTTGGTGACATTTTCCTGTAACTTGTTCCCAGTACATTCTAAGTGGCTGCTGACTTTGTGAGGTCTCTAAAAGTGGGTTTTAGGAGCCCAACACAAAATACATGAGCCCTAATGCCTTCCTTCAGACAAAACTGACACCCACTTTCCTTAAAAAATCGTGGCTCAAAATAGCACTTTTGGGCTGAGATAAGCACTTTGGTGACATTTTCCTGTAACTTGTTCCCAGTACATTCTAAGTGGCTGCTGACTTTGTGAGGTCTCTAAAAGTGGGTTTTAGGAGCCCAACACAAAATACATGAGCCCTAATGCCTTCCTTCAGACAAAACTGACACCCACTTTCCTTAAAAAATCGTGGCTCAAAATAGCACTTTTGGGCTGAGATAAGCACTTTGGTGACATTTTCCTGTAACTTGTTCCCAGTACATTCTAAGTGGCTGCTGACTTTGTGAGGTCTCTAAAAGTGGGTTTTAGGAGCCCAACACAAAATACATGAGCCCTAATGCCTTCCTTCAGACAAAACTGACACCCACTTTCCTTAAAAAATCGTGGCTCAAAATAGCACTTTTGGGCTGAGATAAGCACTTTGGTGACATTTTCCTGTAACTTGTTCCCAGTACATTCTAAGTGGCTGCTGACTTTGTGAGGTCTCTAAAAGTGGGTTTTAGGAGCCCAACACAAAATACATGAGCCCTAATGCCTTCCTTCAGACAAAACTGACACCCACTTTCCTTAAAAAATCGTGGCTCAAAATAGCACTTTTGGGCTGAGATAAGCACTTTGGTGACATTTTCCTGTAACTTGTTCCCAGTACATTCTAAGTGGCTGCTGACTTTGTGAGGTCTCTAAAAGTGGGTTTTAGGAGCCCAACACAAAATACATGAGCCCTAATGCCTTCCTTCAGACAAAACTGACACCCACTTTCCTTAAAAATCGTGGCTCAAAATAGCACTTTTGGGCTGAGATAAGCACTTTGGTGACATTTTCCTGTAACTTGTTCCCAGTACATTCTAAGTGGCTGCTGACTTTGTGAGGTCTCTAAAAGTGGGTTTTAGGAGCCCAACACAAAATACATGAGCCCTAATGCCTTCCTTCAGACAAAACTGACACCCACTTTCCTTAAAAAATCGTGGCTCAAAATAGCACTTTTGGGCTGAGATAAGCACTTTGGTGACATTTTCCTGTAACTTGTTCCCAGTACATTCTAAGTGGCTGCTGACTTTGTGAGGTCTCTAAAAGTGGTTTTAGGAGCCCAACACAAAATACATGAGCCCTAATGCCTTCCTTCAGACAAAACTGACACCCCACTTTCCTTAAAAAATCGTGGCTCAAAATAGCACTTTTGGGCTGAGATAAGCACTTTGGTGACATTTTCCTGTAACTTGTTCCCAGTACATTCTAAGTGGCTGCTGACTTTGTGAGGTCTCTAAAAGTGGGTTTTAGGAGCCCAACACAAAATACATGAGCCCTAATGCCTTCCTTCAGACAAAACTGACACCCACTTTCCTTAAAAAATCGTGGCTCAAAATAGCACTTTTGGGCTGAGATAAGCACTTTGGTGACATTTTCCTGTAACTTGTTCCCAGTACATTCTAAGTGGCTGCTGACTTTGTGAGGTCTCTAAAAGGTGGTTTTAGGAGCCCAACACAAAATACATGAGCCCTAATGCCTTCCTTCAGACAAAACTGACACCCACTTTCCTTAAAAAATCGTGGCTCAAAATAGCACTTTTGGGCTGAGATAAGCACTTTGGTGACATTTTCCTGTAACTTGTTCCCAGTACATTCTAAGTGGCTGCTGACTTTGTGAGGTCTCTAAAAGTGGGTTTTAGGAGCCCAACACAAAATACATGAGCCCTAATGCCTTCCTTCAGACAAAACTGACACCCACTTTCCTTAAAAAATCGTGGCTCAAAATAGCACTTTTGGGCTGAGATAAGCACTTTGGTGACATTTTCCTGTAACTTGTTCCCAGTACATTCTAAGTGGCTGCTGACTTTGTGAGGTCTCTAAAAGTGGGTTTTAGGAGCCCAACACAAAATACATGAGCCCTAATGCCTTCCTTCAGACAAAACTGACACCCACTTTCCTTAAAAAATCGTGGCTCAAAATAGCACTTTTGGGCTGAGATAAGCACTTTGGTGACATTTTCCTGTAACTTGTTCCCAGTACATTCTAAGTGGCTGCTGACTTTGTGAGGTCTCTAAAAGTGGTTTTAGGAGCCCAACACAAAATACATGAGCCCTAATGCCTTCCTTCAGACAAAACTGACACCCACTTTCCTTAAAAAATCGTGGCTCAAAATAGCACTTTTGGGCTGAGATAAGCACTTTGGTGACATTTTCCTGTAACTTGTTCCCAGTACATTCTAAGTGGCTGCTGACTTTGTGAGGTCTCTAAAAGTGGGTTTTAGGAGCCCAACACAAAATACATGAGCCCTAATGCCTTCCTTCAGACAAAACTGACACCCACTTTCCTTAAAAAATCGTGGCTCAAAATAGCACTTTTGGGCTGAGATAAGCACTTTGGTGACATTTTCCTGTAACTTGTTCCCAGTACATTCTAAGTGGCTGCTGACTTTGTGAGGTCTCTAAAAGTGGGTTTTAGGAGCCCAACACAAAATACATGAGCCCTAATGCCTTCCTTCAGACAAAACTGACACCCACTTTCCTTAAAAAATCGTGGCTCAAAATAGCACTTTTTGGCTGAGATAAGCACTTTGGTGACATTTTCCTGTAACTTGTTCCCAGTACATTCTAAGTGGCTGCTGACTTTGTGAGGTCTCTAAAAGTGGGTTTTAGGAGCCCAACACAAAATACATGAGCCCTAATGCCTTCCTTCAGACAAAACTGACACCCACTTTCCTTAAAAAATCGTGGCTCAAAATAGCACTTTTGGGCTGAGATAAGCACTTTGGTGACATTTTCCTGTAACTTGTTCCCAGTACATTCTAAGTGGCTGCTGACTTTGTGAGGTCTCTAAAAGTGGGTTTTAGGAGCCCAACACAAAATACATGAGCCCTAATGCCTTCCTTCAGACAAAACTGACACCCACTTTCCTTAAAAAATCGTGGCTCAAAATAGCACTTTTGGGCTGAGATAAGCACTTTGGTGACATTTTCCTGTAACTTGTTCCCAGTACATTCTAAGTGGCTGCTGACTTTGTGAGGTCTCTAAAAGTGGGTTTTAGGAGCCCAACACAAAATACATGAGCCCTGATGCCTTCCTTCAGACAAAACTGACACCCACTTTCCTTAAAAAATCGTGGCTCAAAATAGCACTTTTGGGCTGAGATAAGCACTTTGGTGACATTTTCCTGTAACTTGTTCCCAGTACATTCTAAGTGGCTGCTGACTTTGTGAGGTCTCTAAAAGTGGGTTTTAGGAGCCCAACACAAAATACATGAGCCCTAATGCCTTCCTTCAGACAAAACTGACACCCACTTTCCTTAAAAAATCGTGGCTCAAAATAGCACTTTTGGGCTGAGATAAGCACTTTGGTGACATTTTCCTGTAACTTGTTCCCAGTACATTCTAAGTGGCTGCTGACTTTGTGAGGTCTCTAAAAGTGGGTTTTAGGAGCCCAACACAAAATACATGAGCCCTAATGCCTTCCTTCAGACAAAACTGACACCCACTTTCCTTAAAAAATCGTGGCTCAAAATAGCACTTTTGGGCTGAGATAAGCACTTTGGTGACATTTTCCTGTAACTTGTTCCCAGTACATTCTAAGTGGCTGCTGACTTTGTGAGGTCTCTAAAAGTGGGTTTTAGGAGCCCAACACAAAATACATGAGCCCTAATGCCTTCCTTCAGACAAAACTGACACCCACTTTCCTTAAAAAATCGTGGCTCAAAATAGCATTTTGGCTGAGATAAGCACTTTGGTGACATTTTCCTGTAACTTGTTCCCAGTACATTCTAAGTGGCTGCTGACTTTGTGAGGTCTCTAAAAGTGGGTTTTAGGAGCCCAACACAAAATACATGAGCCCTAATGCCTTCCTTCAGACAAAACTGACACCCACTTTCCTTAAAAAATCGTGGCTCAAAATAGCACTTTTGGGCTGAGATAAGCACTTTGGTGACATTTTCCTGTAACTTGTTCCCAGTACATTCTAAGTGGCTGCTGACTTTGTGAGGTCTCTAAAAGTGGGTTTTAGGAGCCCAACACAAAATACATGAGCCCTAATGCCTTCCTTCAGACAAAACTGACACCCACTTTCCTTAAAAAATCGTGGCTCAAAATAGCACTTTTGGGCTGAGATAAGCACTTTGGTGACATTTTCCTGTAACTTGTTCCCAGTACATTCTAAGTGGCTGCTGACTTTGTGAGGTCTCTAAAAGTGGGTTTTAGGAGCCCAACACAAAATACATGAGCCCTAATGCCTTCCTTCAGACAAAACTGACACCCACTTTCCTTAAAAAAATCGTGGCTCAAAATAGCACTTTTGGGCTGAGATAAGCACTTTGGTGACATTTTCCTGTAACTTGTTCCCAGTACATTCTAAGTGGCTGCTGACTTTGTGAGGTCTCTAAAAGTGGGTTTTAGGAGCCCAACACAAAATACATGAGCCCTAATGCCTTCCTTCAGACAAAACTGACACCCACTTTCCTTAAAAAATCGTGGCTCAAAATAGCACTTTTGGGCTGAGATAAGCACTTTGGTGACATTTTCCTGTAACTTGTTCCCAGTACATTCTAAGTGGCTGCTGACTTTGTGAGGTCTCTAAAAGTGGGTTTTAGGAGCCCAACACAAAATACATGAGCCCTAATGCCTTCCTTCAGACAAAACTGACACCCACTTTCCTTAAAAAATCGTGGCTCAAAATAGCACTTTTGGGCTGAGATAAGCACTTTGGTGACATTTTCCTGTAACTTGTTCCCAGTACATTCTAAGTGGCTGCTGACTTTGTGAGGTCTCTAAAAGTGGGTTTTAGGAGCCCAACACAAAATACATGAGCCCTAATGCCTTCCTTCAGACAAAACTGACACCCACTTTCCTTAAAAAATCGTGGCTCAAAATAGCACTTTTGGGCTGAGATAAGCACTTTGGTGACATTTTCCTGTAACTTGTTCCCAGTACATTCTAAGTGGCTGCTGACTTTGTGAGGTCTCTAAAAGTGGGTTTTAGGAGCCCAACACAAAATACATGAGCCCTAATGCCTTCCTTCAGACAAAACTGACACCCACTTTCCTTAAAAAATCGTGGCTCAAAATAGCACTTTTGGGCTGAGATAAGCACTTTGGTGACATTTTCCTGTAACTTGTTCCCAGTACATTCTAAGTGGCTGCTGACTTTGTGAGGTCTCTAAAAGTGGGTTTTAGGAGCCCAACACAAAATACATGAGCCCTAATGCCTTCCTTCAGACAAAACTGACACCCACTTTCTTAAAAAATCGTGGCTCAAAATAGCACTTTTTGGGCTGAGATAAGCACTTTGGTGACATTTTCCTGTAACTTGTTCCCAGTACATTCTAAGTGGCTGCTGACTTTGTGAGGTCTCTAAAAGTGGGTTAGGAGCCCAACACAAAATACATGAGCCCTAATGCCTTCCTTCAGACAAAACTGACACCCACTTTCCTTAAAAAATCGTGGCTCAAAATAGCACTTTTGGGCTGAGATAAGCACTTTGGTGACATTTTCCTGTAACTTGTTCCCAGTACATTCTAAGTGGCTGCTGACTTTGTGAGGTCTCTAAAAGTGGGTTTTAGGAGCCCAACACAAAATACATAAGCCCTAATGCCTTCTTTCAGACAAAACTGACACCCACTTTCTTAAAAAAATCTTGGGTCAAAATAGCATTTTTAGACTGAGATAAGCACTTTGGTGACATTTTCCTGTAACTTGTTCCCAGTACATTCTAAGTGGCTGCTGACTTTGTGAGGTCTCTAAAAGTGGGTTTTAGGAGCCCAACACAAAATACATGAGCCCTAATGCCTTCCTTCAGACAAAACTGACACCCACTTTCCTTAAAAAATCGTGGCTCAAAATAGCACTTTTGGGCTGAGATAAGCACTTTGGTGACATTTTCCTGTAACTTGTTCCCAGTACATTCTAAGTGGCTGCTGACTTTGTGAGGTCTCTAAAAGTGGGTTTTAGGAGCCCAACACAAAATACATGAGCCCTAATGCCTTCCTTCAGACAAAACTGACACCCACTTTCCTTAAAAAATCGTGGCTCAAAATAGCACTTTTGGGCTGAGATAAGCACTTTGGTGACATTTTCCTGTAACTTGTTCCCAGTACATTCTAAGTGGCTGCTGACTTTGTGAGGTCTCTAAAAGTGGGTTTTAGGAGCCCAACACAAAATACATGAGCCCTAATGCCTTCCTTCAGACAAAACTGACACCCACTTTCCTTAAAAAATCGTGGCTCAAAATAGCACTTTTGGGCTGAGATAAGCACTTTGGTGACATTTTCCTGTAACTTGTTCCCAGTACATTCTAAGTGGCTGCTGACTTTGTGAGGTCTCTAAAAGTGGGTTTTAGGAGCCCAACACAAAATACATGAGCCCTAATGCCTTCCTTCAGACAAAACTGACACCCACTTTCCTTAAAAAATCGTGGCTCAAAATAGCACTTTTGGGCTGAGATAAGCACTTTGGTGACATTTTCCTGTAACTTGTTCCCAGTACATTCTAAGTGGCTGCTGACTTTGTGAGGTCTCTAAAAGTGGGTTTTAGGAGCCCAACACAAAATACATGAGCCCTAATGCCTTCCTTCAGACAAAACTGACAACCCACTTTCCTTAAAAAATCGTGGCTCAAAATAGCACTTTTGGGCTGAGATAAGCACTTTGGTGACATTTTCCTGTAACTTGTTCCCAGTACATTCTAAGTGGCTGCTGACTTTGTGAGGTCTCTAAAGTGGGTTTTAGGAGCCCAACACAAAATACATAAGCCCTAATGCCTTCTTTCAGACAAAACTGACACCCACTTTCTTAAAAAAATCTTGGGTCAAAATAGCATTTTTAGACTGAGATAAGCACTTTGGTGACATTTTCCTGTAACTTGTTCCCAGTACATTGTAAGTGGCTGCTGACTGTGTGAGGTCTCTAAAAGGTGGTTTTAGGAGCCCAACACAAAATACATGAGCCCTAATGCCTTCCTTCAGACAAAACTGACACCCACTTTCCTTAAAAAATCGTGGCTCAAAATAGCACTTTTGGGCTGAGATAAGCACTTTGGTGACATTTTCCTGTAACTTGTTCCCAGTACATTCTAAGTGGCTGCTGACTTTGTGAGGTCTCTAAAAGTGGGTTTTAGGAGCCCAACACAAAATACATGAGCCCTAATGCCTTCCTTCAGACAAAACTGACACCCACTTTCCTTAAAAAATCGTGGCTCAAAATAGCACTTTTGGGCTGAGATAAGCACTTTGGTGACATTTTCCTGTAACTTGTTCCCAGTACATTCTAAGTGGCTGCTGACTTTGTGAGGTCTCTAAAAGTGGGTTTTAGGAGCCCAACACAAAATACATGAGCCCTAATGCCTTCCTTCAGACAAAACTGACACCCACTTCCTTAAAAAATCGTGGCTCAAAATAGCACTTTTGGGCTGAGATAAGCACTTTGGTGACATTTTCCTGTAACTTGTTCCCAGTACATTCTAAGTGGCTGCTGACTTTGTGAGGTCTCTAAAAGTGGGTTTTAGGAGCCCAACACAAAATACATGAGCCCTAATGCCTTCCTTCAGACAAAACTGACACCCACTTTCCTTAAAAAATCGTGGCTCAAAATAGCACTTTTGGGCTGAGATAAGCACTTTGGTGACATTTTCCTGTAACTTGTTCCCAGTACATTCTAAGTGGCTGCTGACTTTGTGAGGTCTCTAAAAGTGGGTTTTAGGAGCCCAACACAAAATACATGAGCCCTAATGCCTTCCTTCAGACAAAACTGACACCCACTTTCCTTAAAAAATCGTGGCTCAAAATAGCACTTTTGGGCTGAGATAAGCACTTTGGTGACATTTTCCTGTAACTTGTTCCCAGTACATTCTAAGTGGCTGGCTGCTGACTTTGTGAGGTCTCTAAAAGTGGGTTTTAGGAGCCCAACACAAAATACATGAGCCCTAATGCCTTCTTCAGACAAAACTGACACCCACTTTCCTTAAAAAATCGTGGCTCAAAATAGCACTTTTGGGCTGAGATAAGCACTTTGGTGACATTTTCCTGTAACTTGTTCCCAGTACATTCTAAGTGGCTGCTGACTTTGTGAGGTCTCTAAAAGTGGGTTTTAGGAGCCCAACAAAATACATAAGCCCTAATGCCTTCTTTCAGACAAAACTGACACCCACTTTCTTAAAAAATCTTGGGTCAAAATAGCATTTTTAGACTGAGATAAGCACTTTGGTGACATTTTCCTGTAACTTGTTCCCAGTACATTGTAAGTGGCTGCTGACTGTGTGAGGTCTCTAAAAGGTGGTTTTAGGAGCCCAACACAAAATACATGAGCCCTAATGCCTTCCTTCAGACAAAACTGACACCCACTTTCCTTAAAAAATCGTGGCTCAAAATAGCACTTTTGGGCTGAGATAAGCACTTTGGTGACATTTTCCTGTAACTTGTTCCCAGTACATTCTAAGTGGCTGCTGACTTTGTGAGGTCTCTAAAAGTGGGTTTTAGGAGCCCAACACAAAATACATGAGCCCTAATGCCTTCCTTCAGACAAAACTGACACCCACTTTCCTTAAAAAATCGTGGCTCAAAATAGCACTTTTGGGCTGAGATAAGCACTTTGGTGACATTTTCCTGTAACTTGTTCCCAGTACATTCTAAGTGGCTGCTGACTTTGTGAGGTCTCTAAAAGTGGGTTTTAGGAGCCCAACACAAAATACATGAGCCCTAATGCCTTCCTTCAGACAAACTGACACCCACTTTCCTTAAAAAATCGTGGCTCAAAATAGCACTTTTGGGCTGAGATAAGCACTTTGGTGACATTTTCCTGTAACTTGTTCCCAGTACATTCTAAGTGGCTGCTGACTTTGTGAGGTCTCTAAAAGTGGGTTTTAGGAGCCCAACACAAAATACATGAGCCCTAATGCCTTCCTTCAGACAAAACTGACACCCACTTTCCTTAAAAAATCGTGGCTCAAAATAGCACTTTTGGGCTGAGATAAGCACTTTGGTGACATTTTCCTGTAACTTGTTCCCAGTACATTCTAAGTGGCTGCTGACTTTGTGAGGTCTCTAAAAGTGGGTTTTAGGAGCCCAACACAAAATACATGAGCCCTAATGCCTTCCTTCAGACAAAACTGACACCCACTTTCCTTAAAAAATCGTGGCTCAAAATAGCACTTTTGGGCTGAGATAAGCACTTTGGTGACATTTTCCTGTAACTTGTTCCCAGTACATTCTAAGTGGCTGCTGACTTTGTGAGGTCTCTAAAAGTGGGTTTTAGGAGCCCAACACAAAATACATGAGCCCTAATGCCTTCCTTCAGACAAAACTGACACCCACTTTCCTTAAAAAATCGTGGCTCAAAATAGCACTTTTGGGCTGAGATAAGCACTTTGGTGACATTTTCCTGTAACTTGTTCCCAGTACATTCTAAGTGGCTGCTGACTTTGTGAGGTCTCTAAAAGTGGGTTTTAGGAGCCCAACACAAAATACATGAGCCCTAATGCCTTCCTTCAGACAAAACTGACACCCACTTTCCTTAAAAAATCGTGGCTCAAAATAGCACTTTTGGGCTGAGATAAGCACTTTGGTGACATTTTCCTGTAACTTGTTCCCAGTACATTCTAAGTGGCTGCTGACTTTGTGAGGTCTCTAAAAGTGGGTTTTAGGAGCCCAACACAAAATACATGAGCCCTGATGCCTTCCTTCAGACAAAACTGACACCCACTTTCCTTAAAAAATCGTGGCTCAAAATAGCACTTTTGGGCTGAGATAAGCACTTTGGTGACATTTTCCTGTAACTTGTTCCCAGTACATTCTAAGTGGCTGCTGACTTTGTGAGGTCTCTAAAAGTGGGTTTTAGGAGCCCAACACAAAATACATGAGCCCTAATGCCTTCCTTCAGACAAAACTGACACCCACTTTCCTTAAAAAATCGTGGCTCAAAATAGCACTTTTGGGCTGAGATAAGCACTTTGGTGACATTTTCCTGTAACTTGTTCCCAGTACATTCTAAGTGGCTGCTGACTTTGTGAGGTCTCTAAAAGTGGGTTTTAGGAGCCCAACACAAAATACATAAGCCCTAATGCCTTCTTTCAGACAAAACTGACACCCACTTTCTTAAAAAATCTTGGGTCAAAATAGCATTTTTAGACTGAGATAAGCACTTTGGTGACATTTTCCTGTAACTTGTTCCCAGTACATTCTAAGTGGCTGCTGACTTTGTGAGGTCTCTAAAAGTGGGTTTTAGGAGCCCAACACAAAATACATGAGCCCTAATGCCTTCCTTCAGACAAAACTGACACCCACTTTCCTTAAAAAATCGTGGCTCAAAATAGCACTTTTGGGCTGAGATAAGCACTTTGGTGACATTTTCCTGTAACTTGTTCCCAGTACATTCTAAGTGGCTGCTGACTTTGTGAGGTCTCTAAAAGTGGGTTTTAGGAGCCCAACACAAAATACATGAGCCCTAATGCCTTCCTTCAGACAAAACTGACACCCACTTTCCTTAAAAAATCGTGGCTCAAAATAGCACTTTTGGGCTGAGATAAGCACTTTGGTGACATTTTCCTGTAACTTGTTCCCAGTACATTCTAAGTGGCTGCTGACTTTGTGAGGTCTCTAAAAGTGGGTTTTAGGAGCCCAACACAAAATACATGAGCCCTGATGCCTTCCTTCAGACAAAACTGACACCCACTTTCCTTAAAAAATCGTGGCTCAAAATAGCACTTTTGGGCTGAGATAAGCACTTTGGTGACATTTTCCTGTAACTTGTTCCCAGTACATTCTAAGTGGCTGCTGACTTTGTGAGGTCTCTAAAAGTGGGTTTTAGGAGCCCAACACAAAATACATGAGCCCTAATGCCTTCCTTCAGACAAAACTGACACCCACTTTCCTTAAAAAATCGTGGCTCAAAATAGCACTTTTGGGCTGAGATAAGCACTTTGGTGACATTTTCCTGTAACTTGTTCCCAGTACATTCTAAGTGGCTGCTGACTTTGTGAGGTCTCTAAAAGTGGGTTTTAGGAGCCCAACACAAAATACATGAGCCCTAATGCCTTCCTTCAGACAAAACTGACACCCACTTTCCTTAAAAAATCGTGGCTCAAAATAGCACTTTTGGGCTGAGATAAGCACTTTGGTGACATTTTCCTGTAACTTGTTCCCAGTACATTCTAAGTGGCTGCTGACTTTGTGAGGTCTCTAAAAGTGGGTTTTAGGAGCCCAACACAAAATACATAAGCCCTAATGCCTTCTTTCAGACAAAACTGACACCCACTTTCTTAAAAAAATCTTGGGTCAAAATAGCATTTTTAGACTGAGATAAGCACTTTGGTGACATTTTCCTGTAACTTGTTCCCAGTACATTGTAAGTGGCTGCTGACTTTGTGAGGTCTCTAAAAGGTGGTTTTAGGAGCCCAACACAAAATACATGAGCCCTAATGCCTTCCTTCAGACAAAACTGACACCCACTTTCCTTAAAAAATCGTGGCTCAAAATAGCACTTTTGGGCTGAGATAAGCACTTTGGTGACATTTTCCTGTAACTTGTTCCCAGTACATTCTAAGTGGCTGCTGACTTTGTGAGGTCTCTAAAAGTGGGTTTTAGGAGCCCAACACAAAATACATGAGCCCTAATGCCTTCCTTCAGACAAAACTGACACCCACTTTCCTTAAAAAATCGTGGCTCAAAATAGCACTTTTGGGCTGAGATAAGCACTTTGGTGACATTTTCCTGTAACTTGTTCCCAGTACATTCTAAGTGGCTGCTGACTTTGTGAGGTCTCTAAAAGTGGGTTTTAGGAGCCCAACACAAAATACATGAGCCCTAATGCCTTCCTTCAGACAAAACTGACACCCACTTTCCTTAAAAAATCGTGGCTCAAAATAGCACTTTTGGGCTGAGATAAGCACTTTGGTGACATTTTCCTGTAACTTGTTCCCAGTACATTCTAAGTGGCTGCTGACTTTGTGAGGTCTCTAAAAGTGGGTTTTAGGAGCCCAACACAAAATACATGAGCCCTAATGCCTTCCTTCAGACAAAACTGACACCCACTTTCCTTAAAAAATCGTGGCTCAAAATAGCACTTTTGGGCTGAGATAAGCACTTTGGTGACATTTTCCTGTAACTTGTTCCCAGTACATTCTAAGTGGCTGCTGACTTTGTGAGGTCTCTAAAAGTGGGTTTTAGGAGCCCAACACAAAATACATAAGCCCTAATGCCTTCTTTCAGACAAAACTGACACCCACTTTCTTAAAAAAATCTTGGGTCAAAATAGCATTTTTAGACTGAGATAAGCACTTTGGTGACATTTTCCTGTAACTTGTTCCCAGTACATTGTAAGTGGCTGCTGACTTTGTGAGGTCTCTAAAAGGTGGTTTTAGGAGCCCAACACAAAATACATGAGCCCTAATGCCTTCCTTCAGACAAAACTGACACCCACTTTCCTTAAAAAATCGTGGCTCAAAATAGCACTTTTGGGCTGAGATAAGCACTTTGGTGACATTTTCCTGTAACTTGTTCCCAGTACATTCTAAGTGGCTGCTGACTTTATGAGGTCTCTAAAAGTGGGTTTTAGGAGCCCAACACAAAATACATGAGCCCTAATGCCTTCCTTCAGACAAAACTGACACCCACTTTCCTTAAAAAATCGTGGCTCAAAATAGCACTTTTGGGCTGAGATAAGCACTTTGGTGAAATTTTCCTGTAACTTGTTCCCAGTACATTCTAAGTGGCTGCTGACTTTGTGAGGTCTCTAAAAGTGGGTTTTAGGAGCCCAACACAAAATACATGAGCCCTGATGCCTTCCTTCAGACAAAACTGACACCCACTTTCCTTAAAAAATCGTGGCTCAAAATAGCACTTTTGGGCTGAGATAAGCACTTTGGTGACATTTTCCTGTAACTTGTTCCCAGTACATTCTAAGTGGCTGCTGACTTTGTGAGGTCTCTAAAAGTGGGTTTTAGGAGCCCAACACAAAATACATGAGCCCTAATGCCTTCCTTCAGACAAAACTGACACCCACTTTCCTTAAAAAATCGTGGCTCAAAATAGCACTTTTGGGCTGAGATAAGCACTTTGGTGACATTTTCCTGTAACTTGTTCCCAGTACATTCTAAGTGGCTGCTGACTTTGTGAGGTCTCTAAAAGTGGGTTTTAGGAGCCCAACACAAAATACATAAGCCCTAATGCCTTCTTTCAGACAAAACTGACACCCACTTTCTTAAAAAAATCTTGGGTCAAAATAGCATTTTTAGACTGAGATAAGCACTTTGGTGACATTTTCCTGTAACTTGTTCCCAGTACATTCTAAGTGGCTGCTGACTTTGTGAGGTCTCTAAAAGTGGGTTTTAGGAGCCCAACACAAAATACATGAGCCCTAATGCCTTCCTTCAGACAAAACTGACACCCACTTTCCTTAAAAAATCGTGGCTCAAAATAGCACTTTTGGGCTGAGATAAGCACTTTGGTGACATTTTCCTGTAACTTGTTCCCAGTACATTCTAAGTGGCTGCTGACTTTGTGAGGTCTCTAAAAGTGGGTTTTAGGAGCCCAACACAAAATACATGAGCCCTAATGCCTTCCTTCAGACAAAACTGACACCCACTTTCCTTAAAAAATCGTGGCTCAAAATAGCACTTTTGGGCTGAGATAAGCACTTTGGTGACATTTTCCTGTAACTTGTTCCCAGTACATTCTAAGTGGCTGCTGACTTTGTGAGGTCTCTAAAAGTGGGTTTTAGGAGCCCAACACAAAATACATGAGCCCTAATGCCTTCCTTCAGACAAAACTGACACCCACTTTCCTTAAAAAATCGTGGCTCAAAATAGCACTTTTGGGCTGAGATAAGCACTTTGGTGACATTTTCCTGTAACTTGTTCCCAGTACATTCTAAGTGGCTGCTGACTTTGTGAGGTCTCTAAAAGTGGGTTTTAGGAGCCCAACACAAAATACATGAGCCCTAATGCCTTCCTTCAGACAAAACTGACACCCACTTTCCTTAAAAAATCGTGGCTCAAAATAGCACTTTTGGGCTGAGATAAGCACTTTGGTGACATTTTCCTGTAACTTGTTCCCAGTACATTCTAAGTGGCTGCTGACTTTGTGAGGTCTCTAAAAGTGGGTTTTAGGAGCCCAACACAAAATACATGAGCCCTAATGCCTTCCTTCAGACAAAACTGACACCCACTTTCCTTAAAAAATCGTGGCTCAAAATAGCACTTTTGGGCTGAGATAAGCACTTTGGTGACATTTTCCTGTAACTTGTTCCCAGTACATTCTAAGTGGCTGCTGACTTTGTGAGGTCTCTAAAAGTGGGTTTTAGGAGCCCAACACAAAATACATAAGCCCTAATGCCTTCTTTCAGACAAAACTGACACCCACTTTCTTAAAAAAATCTTGGGTCAAAATAGCATTTTTAGACTGAGATAAGCACTTTGGTGACATTTTCCTGTAACTTGTTCCCAGTACATTGTAAGTGGCTGCTGACTGTGTGAGGTCTCTAAAAGGTGGTTTTAGGAGCCCAACACAAAATACATGAGCCCTAATGCCTTCCTTCAGACAAAACTGACACCCACTTTCCTTAAAAAATCGTGGCTCAAAATAGCACTTTTGGGCTGAGATAAGCACTTTGGTGACATTTTCCTGTAACTTGTTCCCAGTACATTCTAAGTGGCTGCTGACTTTGTGAGGTCTCTAAAAGTGGGTTTTAGGAGCCCAACACAAAATACATGAGCCCTAATGCCTTCCTTCAGACAAAACTGACACCCACTTTCCTTAAAAAATCGTGGCTCAAAATAGCACTTTTGGGCTGAGATAAGCACTTTGGTGACATTTTCCTGTAACTTGTTCCCAGTACATTCTAAGTGGCTGCTGACTTTGTGAGGTCTCTAAAAGTGGGTTTTAGGAGCCCAACACAAAATACATGAGCCCTAATGCCTTCCTTCAGACAAAACTGACACCCACTTTCCTTAAAAAATCGTGGCTCAAAATAGCACTTTTGGGCTGAGATAAGCACTTTGGTGACATTTTCCTGTAACTTGTTCCCAGTACATTCTAAGTGGCTGCTGACTTTGTGAGGTCTCTAAAAGTGGGTTTTAGGAGCCCAACACAAAATACATGAGCCCTAATGCCTTCCTTCAGACAAAACTGACACCCACTTTCCTTAAAAAATCGTGGCTCAAAATAGCACTTTTGGGCTGAGATAAGCACTTTGGTGACATTTTCCTGTAACTTGTTCCCAGTACATTCTAAGTGGCTGCTGACTTTGTGAGGTCTCTAAAAGTGGGTTTTAGGAGCCCAACACAAAATACATAAGCCCTAATGCCTTCTTTCAGACAAAACTGACACCCACTTTCTTAAAAAAATCTTGGGTCAAAATAGCATTTTTAGACTGAGATAAGCACTTTGGTGACATTTTCCTGTAACTTGTTCCCAGTACATTGTAAGTGGCTGCTGACTTTGTGAGGTCTCTAAAAGGTGGTTTTAGGAGCCCAACACAAAATACATGAGCCCTAATGCCTTCCTTCAGACAAAACTGACACCCACTTTCCTTAAAAAATCGTGGCTCAAAATAGCACTTTTGGGCTGAGATAAGCACTTTGGTGACATTTTCCTGTAACTTGTTCCCAGTACATTCTAAGTGGCTGCTGACTTTGTGAGGTCTCTAAAAGTGGGTTTTAGGAGCCCAACACAAAATACATGAGCCCTAATGCCTTCCTTCAGACAAAACTGACACCCACTTTCCTTAAAAAATCGTGGCTCAAAATAGCACTTTTGGGCTGAGATAAGCACTTTGGTGACATTTTCCTGTAACTTGTTCCCAGTACATTCTAAGTGGCTGCTGACTTTGTGAGGTCTCTAAAAGTGGGTTTTAGGAGCCCAACACAAAATACATGAGCCCTAATGCCTTCCTTCAGACAAAACTGACACCCACTTTCCTTAAAAAATCGTGGCTCAAAATAGCACTTTTGGGCTGAGATAAGCACTTTGGTGACATTTTCCTGTAACTTGTTCCCAGTACATTCTAAGTGGCTGCTGACTTTGTGAGGTCTCTAAAAGTGGGTTTTAGGAGCCCAACACAAAATACATGAGCCCTAATGCCTTCCTTCAGACAAAACTGAAACCCACTTTCCTTAAAAAATCGTGGCTCAAAATAGCACTTTTGGGCTGAGATAAGCACTTTGGTGACATTTTCCTGTAACTTGCTCCCAGTACATTCTAAGTGGCTGCTGACTTTGTGAGGTCTCTAAAAGTGGGTTTTAGGAGCCCAACACAAAATACATAAGCCCTAATGCCTTCTTTCAGACAAAACTGACACCCACTTTCTTAAAAAAATCTTGGGTCAAAATAGCATTTTTAGACTGAGATAAGCACTTTGGTGACATTTTCCTGTAACTTGTTCCCAGTACATTGTAAGTGGCTGCTGACTTTGTGAGGTCTCTAAAAGGTGGTTTTAGGAGCCCAACACAAAATACATGAGCCCTAATGCCTTCCTTCAGACAAAACTGACACCCACTTTCCTTAAAAAATCGTGGCTCAAAATAGCACTTTTGGGCTGAGATAAGCACTTTGGTGACATTTTCCTGTAACTTGTTCCCAGTACATTCTAAGTGGCTGCTGACTTTGTGAGGTCTCTAAAAGTGGGTTTTAGGAGCCCAACACAAAATACATGAGCCCTAATGCCTTCCTTCAGACAAAACTGACACCCACTTTCCTTAAAAAATCGTGGCTCAAAATAGCACTTTTGGGCTGAGATAAGCACTTTGGTGACATTTTCCTGTAACTTGTTCCCAGTACATTCTAAGTGGCTGCTGACTTTGTGAGGTCTCTAAAAGTGGGTTTTAGGAGCCCAACACAAAATACATGAGCCCTAATGCCTTCCTTCAGACAAAACTGACACCCACTTTCCTTAAAAAATCGTGGCTCAAAATAGCACTTTTGGGCTGAGATAAGCACTTTGGTGACATTTTCCTGTAACTTGTTCCCAGTACATTCTAAGTGGCTGCTGACTTTGTGAGGTCTCTAAAAGTGGGTTTTAGGAGCCCAACACAAAATACATGAGCCCTAATGCCTTCCTTCAGACAAAACTGACACCCACTTTCCTTAAAAAATCGTGGCTCAAAATAGCACTTTTGGGCTGAGATAAGCACTTTGGTGACATTTTCCTGTAACTTGTTCCCAGTACATTCTAAGTGGCTGCTGACTTTGTGAGGTCTCTAAAAGTGGGTTTTAGGAGCCCAACACAAAATACATAAGCCCTAATGCCTTCTTTCAGACAAAACTGACACCCACTTTCTTAAAAAAATCTTGGGTCAAAATAGCATTTTTAGACTGAGATAAGCACTTTGGTGACATTTTCCTGTAACTTGTTCCCAGTACATTGTAAGTGGCTGCTGACTTTGTGAGGTCTCTAAAAGGTGGTTTTAGGAGCCCAACACAAAATACATGAGCCCTAATGCCTTCCTTCAGACAAAACTGACACCCACTTTCCTTAAAAAATCGTGGCTCAAAATAGCACTTTTGGGCTGAGATAAGCACTTTGGTGACATTTTCCTGTAACTTGTTCCCAGTACATTCTAAGTGGCTGCTGACTTTGTGAGGTCTCTAAAAGTGGGTTTTAGGAGCCCAACACAAAATACATGAGCCCTAATGCCTTCCTTCAGACAAAACTGACACCCACTTTCCTTAAAAAATCGTGGCTCAAAATAGCACTTTTGGGCTGAGATAAGCACTTTGGTGACATTTTCCTGTAACTTGTTCCCAGTACATTCTAAGTGGCTGCTGACTTTGTGAGGTCTCTAAAAGTGGGTTTTAGGAGCCCAACACAAAATACATGAGCCCTAATGCCTTCTTTCAGACAAAACTGACACCCACTTTCTTAAAAAAATCTTGGGTCAAAATAGCATTTTTAAACTGAGATAAGCACTTTGGTGACATTTTCCTGTAACTTGTTCCCAGTACATTGTAAGTGGCTGCTGACTTTGTGAGGTCTCTAAAAGGTGGTTTTAGGAGCCCAACACAAAATACATGAGCCCTAATGCCTTCCTTCAGACAAAACTGACACCCACTTTCCTTAAAAAATCGTGGCTCAAAATAGCACTTTTGGGCTGAGATAAGCACTTTGGTGACATTTTCCTGTAACTTGTTCCCAGTACATTCTAAGTGGCTGCTGACTTTGTGAGGTCTCTAAAAGTGGGTTTTAGGAGCCCAACACAAAATACATGAGCCCTAATGCCTTCCTTCAGACAAAACTGACACCCACTTTCCTTAAAAAATCGTGGCTCAAAATAGCACTTTTGGGCTGAGATAAGCACTTTGGTGACATTTTCCTGTAACTTGTTCCCAGTACATTCTAAGTGGCTGCTGACTTTGTGAGGTCTCTAAAAGTGGGTTTTAGGAGCCCAACACAAAATACATAAGCCCTAATGCCTTCTTTCAGACAAAACTGACACCCACTTTCTTAAAAAAATCTTGGGTCAAAATAGCATTTTTAGACTGAGATAAGCACTTTGGTGACATTTTCCTGTAACTTGTTCCCAGTACATTGTAAGTGGCTGCTGACTTTGTGAGGTCTCTAAAAGGTGGTTTTAGGAGCCCAACACAAAATACATGAGCCCTAATGCCTTCCTTCAGACAAAACTGACACCCACTTTCCTTAAAAAATCGTGGCTCAAAATAGCACTTTTGGGCTGAGATAAGCACTTTGGTGACATTTTCCTGTAACTTGTTCCCAGTACATTCTAAGTGGCTGCTGACTTTGTGAGGTCTCTAAAAGTGGGTTTTAGGAGCCCAACACAAAATACATGAGCCCTAATGCCTTCCTTCAGACAAAACTGACACCCACTTTCCTTAAAAAATCGTGGCTCAAAATAGCACTTTTGGGCTGAGATAAGCACTTTGGTGACATTTTCCTGTAACTTGTTCCCAGTACATTCTAAGTGGCTGCTGACTTTGTGAGGTCTCTAAAAGTGGGTTTTAGGAGCCCAACACAAAATACATGAGCCCTAATGCCTTCTTTCAGACAAAACTGACACCCACTTTCTTAAAAAAATCTTGGGTCAAAATAGCATTTTTAGACTGAGATAAGCACTTTGGTGACATTTTCCTGTAACTTGTTCCCAGTACATTGTAAGTGGCTGCTGACTTTGTGAGGTCTCTAAAAGGTGGTTTTAGGAGCCCAACACAAAATACATGAGCCCTAATGCCTTCCTTCAGACAAAACTGACACCCACTTTCCTTAAAAAATCGTGGCTCAAAATAGCACTTTTGGGCTGAGATAAGCACTTTGGTGACATTTTCCTGTAACTTGTTCCCAGTACATTCTAAGTGGCTGCTGACTTTGTGAGGTCTCTAAAAGTGGGTTTTAGGAGCCCAACACAAAATACATGAGCCCTAATGCCTTCCTTCAGACAAAACTGACACCCACTTTCCTTAAAAAATCGTGGCTCAAAATAGCACTTTTGGGCTGAGATAAGCACTTTGGTGACATTTTCCTGTAACTTGTTCCCAGTACATTCTAAGTGGCTGCTGACTTTGTGAGGTCTCTAAAAGTGGGTTTTAGGAGCCCAACACAAAATACATGAGCCCTAATGCCTTCCTTCAGACAAAACTGACACCCACTTTCCTTAAAAAATCGTGGCTCAAAATAGCACTTTTGGGCTGAGATAAGCACTTTGGTGACATTTTCCTGTAACTTGTTCCCAGTACATTCTAAGTGGCTGCTGACTTTGTGAGGTCTCTAAAAGTGGGTTTTAGGAGCCCAACACAAAATACATAAGCCCTAATGCCTTCTTTCAGACAAAACTGACACCCACTTTCTTAAAAAAATCTTGGGTCAAAATAGCATTTTTAGACTGAGATAAGCACTTTGGTGACATTTTCCTGTAACTTGTTCCCAGTACATTCTAAGTGGCTGCTGACTTTGTGAGGTCTCTAAAAGTGGGTTTTAGGAGCCCAACACAAAATACATGAGCCCTAATGCCTTCCTTCAGACAAAACTGACACCCACTTTCCTTAAAAAATCGTGGCTCAAAATAGCACTTTTGGGCTGAGATAAGCACTTTGGTGACATTTTCCTGTAACTTGTTCCCAGTACATTCTAAGTGGCTGCTGACTTTGTGAGGTCTCTAAAAGTGGGTTTTAGGAGCCCAACACAAAATACATGAGCCCTAATGCCTTCCTTCAGACAAAACTGACACCCACTTTCCTTAAAAAATCGTGGCTCAAAATAGCACTTTTGGGCTGAGATAAGCACTTTGGTGACATTTTCCTGTAACTTGTTCCCAGTACATTCTAAGTGGCTGCTGACTTTGTGAGGTCTCTAAAAGTGGGTTTTAGGAGCCCAACACAAAATACATGAGCCCTAATGCCTTCCTTCAGACAAAACTGACACCCACTTTCCTTAAAAAATCGTGGCTCAAAATAGCACTTTTGGGCTGAGATAAGCACTTTGGTGACATTTTCCTGTAACTTGTTCCCAGTACATTCTAAGTGGCTGCTGACTTTGTGAGGTCTCTAAAAGTGGGTTTTAGGAGCCCAACACAAAATACATGAGCCCTAATGCCTTCCTTC
The DNA here is from genome assembly GCF_963280865.1 of Gymnoscopelus braueri. Lineage (NCBI taxonomy): Eukaryota > Metazoa > Chordata > Actinopteri > Myctophiformes > Myctophidae > Gymnoscopelus > Gymnoscopelus braueri. The sequence goes on along the minus strand of NW_027660420.1, from coordinate 91,250 downwards.
AGACAAAACTGACACCCACTTTCCTTAAAAAATCGTGGCTCAAAATAGCACTTTTGGGCTGAGATAAGCACTTTGGTGACATTTTCCTGTAACTTGTTCCCAGTACATTCTAAGTGGCTGCTGACTTTGTGAGGTCTCTAAAAGTGGGTTTTAGGAGCCCAACACAAAATACATAAGCCCTAATGCCTTCTTTCAGACAAAACTGACACCCACTTTCTTAAAAAAATCTTGGGTCAAAATAGCATTTTTAGACTGAGATAAGCACTTTGGTGACATTTTCCTGTAACTTGTTCCCAGTACATTGTAAGTGGCTGCTGACTTTGTGAGGTCTCTAAAAGGTGGTTTTAGGAGCCCAACACAAAATACATGAGCCCTAATGCCTTCCTTCAGACAAAACTGACACCCACTTTCCTTAAAAAATCGTGGCTCAAAATAGCACTTTTGGGCTGAGATAAGCACTTTGGTGACATTTTCCTGTAACTTGTTCCCAGTACATTCTAAGTGGCTGCTGACTTTGTGAGGTCTCTAAAAGTGGGTTTTAGGAGCCCAACACAAAATACATGAGCCCTAATGCCTTCCTTCAGACAAAACTGACACCCACTTTCCTTAAAAAATCGTGGCTCAAAATAGCACTTTTGGGCTGAGATAAGCACTTTGGTGACATTTTCCTGTAACTTGTTCCCAGTACATTCTAAGTGGCTGCTGACTTTGTGAGGTCTCTAAAAGTGGGTTTTAGGAGCCCAACACAAAATACATGAGCCCTAATGCCTTCCTTCAGACAAAACTGACACCCACTTTCCTTAAAAAATCGTGGCTCAAAATAGCACTTTTGGGCTGAGATAAGCACTTTGGTGACATTTTCCTGTAACTTGTTCCCAGTACATTCTAAGTGGCTGCTGACTTTGTGAGGTCTCTAAAAGTGGGTTTTAGGAGCCCAACACAAAATACATGAGCCCTAATGCCTTCCTTCAGACAAAACTGACACCCACTTTCCTTAAAAAATCGTGGCTCAAAATAGCACTTTTGGGCTGAGATAAGCACTTTGGTGACATTTTCCTGTAACTTGTTCCCAGTACATTCTAAGTGGCTGCTGACTTTGTGAGGTCTCTAAAAGTGGGTTTTAGGAGCCCAACACAAAATACATAAGCCCTAATGCCTTCTTTCAGACAAAACTGACACCCACTTTCTTAAAAAAATCTTGGGTCAAAATAGCATTTTTAGACTGAGATAAGCACTTTGGTGACATTTTCCTGTAACTTGTTCCCAGTACATTGTAAGTGGCTGCTGACTTTGTGAGGTCTCTAAAAGGTGGTTTTAGGAGCCCAACACAAAATACATGAGCCCTAATGCCTTCCTTCAGACAAAACTGACACCCACTTTCCTTAAAAAATCGTGGCTCAAAATAGCACTTTTGGGCTGAGATAAGCACTTTGGTGACATTTTCCTGTAACTTGTTCCCAGTACATTCTAAGTGGCTGCTGACTTTGTGAGGTCTCTAAAAGTGGGTTTTAGGAGCCCAACACAAAATACATGAGCCCTAATGCCTTCCTTCAGACAAAACTGACACCCACTTTCCTTAAAAAATCGTGGCTCAAAATAGCACTTTTGGGCTGAGATAAGCACTTTGGTGACATTTTCCTGTAACTTGTTCCCAGTACATTCTAAGTGGCTGCTGACTTTGTGAGGTCTCTAAAAGTGGGTTTTAGGAGCCCAACACAAAATACATGAGCCCTAATGCCTTCCTTCAGACAAAACTGACACCCACTTTCCTTAAAAAATCGTGGCTCAAAATAGCACTTTTGGGCTGAGATAAGCACTTTGGTGACATTTTCCTGTAACTTGTTCCCAGTACATTCTAAGTGGCTGCTGACTTTGTGAGGTCTCTAAAAGTGGGTTTTAGGAGCCCAACACAAAATACATGAGCCCTAATGCCTTCCTTCAGACAAAACTGACACCCACTTTCCTTAAAAAATCGTGGCTCAAAATAGCACTTTTGGGCTGAGATAAGCACTTTGGTGACATTTTCCTGTAACTTGTTCCCAGTACATTCTAAGTGGCTGCTGACTTTGTGAGGTCTCTAAAAGTGGGTTTTAGGAGCCCAACACAAAATACATAAGCCCTAATGCCTTCTTTCAGACAAAACTGACACCCACTTTCTTAAAAAAATCTTGGGTCAAAATAGCATTTTTAGACTGAGATAAGCACTTTGGTGACATTTTCCTGTAACTTGTTCCCAGTACATTGTAAGTGGCTGCTGACTTTGTGAGGTCTCTAAAAGGTGGTTTTAGGAGCCCAACACAAAATACATGAGCCCTAATGCCTTCCTTCAGACAAAACTGACACCCACTTTCCTTAAAAAATCGTGGCTCAAAATAGCACTTTTGGGCTGAGATAAGCACTTTGGTGACATTTTCCTGTAACTTGTTCCCAGTACATTCTAAGTGGCTGCTGACTTTGTGAGGTCTCTAAAAGTGGGTTTTAGGAGCCCAACACAAAATACATGAGCCCTAATGCCTTCCTTCAGACAAAACTGACACCCACTTTCCTTAAAAAATCGTGGCTCAAAATAGCACTTTTGGGCTGAGATAAGCACTTTGGTGACATTTTCCTGTAACTTGTTCCCAGTACATTCTAAGTGGCTGCTGACTTTGTGAGGTCTCTAAAAGTGGGTTTTAGGAGCCCAACACAAAATACATGAGCCCTAATGCCTTCCTTCAGACAAAACTGACACCCACTTTCCTTAAAAAATCGTGGCTCAAAATAGCACTTTTGGGCTGAGATAAGCACTTTGGTGACATTTTCCTGTAACTTGTTCCCAGTACATTCTAAGTGGCTGCTGACTTTGTGAGGTCTCTAAAAGTGGGTTTTAGGAGCCCAACACAAAATACATGAGCCCTAATGCCTTCCTTCAGACAAAACTGACACCCACTTTCCTTAAAAAATCGTGGCTCAAAATAGCACTTTTGGGCTGAGATAAGCACTTTGGTGACATTTTCCTGTAACTTGTTCCCAGTACATTCTAAGTGGCTGCTGACTTTGTGAGGTCTCTAAAAGTGGGTTTTAGGAGCCCAACACAAAATACATAAGCCCTAATGCCTTCTTTCAGACAAAACTGACACCCACTTTCTTAAAAAAATCTTGGGTCAAAATAGCATTTTTAGACTGAGATAAGCACTTTGGTGACATTTTCCTGTAACTTGTTCCCAGTACATTGTAAGTGGCTGCTGACTTTGTGAGGTCTCTAAAAGGTGGTTTTAGGAGCCCAACACAAAATACATGAGCCCTAATGCCTTCCTTCAGACAAAACTGACACCCACTTTCCTTAAAAAATCGTGGCTCAAAATAGCACTTTTGGGCTGAGATAAGCACTTTGGTGACATTTTCCTGTAACTTGTTCCCAGTACATTCTAAGTGGCTGCTGACTTTGTGAGGTCTCTAAAAGTGGGTTTTAGGAGCCCAACACAAAATACATGAGCCCTAATGCCTTCCTTCAGACAAAACTGACACCCACTTTCCTTAAAAAATCGTGGCTCAAAATAGCACTTTTGGGCTGAGATAAGCACTTTGGTGACATTTTCCTGTAACTTGTTCCCAGTACATTCTAAGTGGCTGCTGACTTTGTGAGGTCTCTAAAAGTGGGTTTTAGGAGCCCAACACAAAATACATGAGCCCTAATGCCTTCCTTCAGACAAAACTGACACCCACTTTCCTTAAAAAATCGTGGCTCAAAATAGCACTTTTGGGCTGAGATAAGCACTTTGGTGACATTTTCCTGTAACTTGTTCCCAGTACATTCTAAGTGGCTGCTGACTTTGTGAGGTCTCTAAAAGTGGGTTTTAGGAGCCCAACACAAAATACATGAGCCCTAATGCCTTCCTTCAGACAAAACTGACACCCACTTTCCTTAAAAAATCGTGGCTCAAAATAGCACTTTTGGGCTGAGATAAGCACTTTGGTGACATTTTCCTGTAACTTGCTCCCAGTACATTCTAAGTGGCTGCTGACTTTGTGAGGTCTCTAAAAGTGGGTTTTAGGAGCCCAACACAAAATACATAAGCACTAATGCCTTCTTTCAGACAAAACTGACACCCACTTTCTTAAAAAAATCTTGGGTCAAAATAGCATTTTTAGACTGAGATAAGCACTTTGGTGACATTTTCCTGTAACTTGTTCCCAGTACATTGTAAGTGGCTGCTGACTTTGTGAGGTCTCTAAAAGGTGGTTTTAGGAGCCCAACACAAAATACATGAGCCCTAATGCCTTCCTTCAGACAAAACTGACACCCACTTTCCTTAAAAAATCGTGGCTCAAAATAGCACTTTTGGGCTGAGATAAGCACTTTGGTGACATTTTCCTGTAACTTGTTCCCAGTACATTCTAAGTGGCTGCTGACTTTGTGAGGTCTCTAAAAGTGGGTTTTAGGAGCCCAACACAAAATACATGAGCCCTAATGCCTTCCTTCAGACAAAACTGACACCCACTTTCCTTAAAAAATCGTGGCTCAAAATAGCACTTTTGGGCTGAGATAAGCACTTTGGTGACATTTTCCTGTAACTTGTTCCCAGTACATTCTAAGTGGCTGCTGACTTTGTGAGGTCTCTAAAAGTGGGTTTTAGGAGCCCAACACAAAATACATGAGCCCTAATGCCTTCCTTCAGACAAAACTGACACCCACTTTCCTTAAAAAATCGTGGCTCAAAATAGCACTTTTGGGCTGAGATAAGCACTTTGGTGACATTTTCCTGTAACTTGTTCCCAGTACATTCTAAGTGGCTGCTGACTTTGTGAGGTCTCTAAAAGTGGGTTTTAGGAGCCCAACACAAAATACATGAGCCCTAATGCCTTCCTTCAGACAAAACTGACACCCACTTTCCTTAAAAAATCGTGGCTCAAAATAGCACTTTTGGGCTGAGATAAGCACTTTGGTGACATTTTCCTGTAACTTGTTCCCAGTACATTCTAAGTGGCTGCTGACTTTGTGAGGTCTCTAAAAGTGGGTTTTAGGAGCCCAACACAAAATACATAAGCCCTAATGCCTTCTTTCAGACAAAACTGACACCCACTTTCTTAAAAAAATCTTGGGTCAAAATAGCATTTTTAGACTGAGATAAGCACTTTGGTGACATTTTCCTGTAACTTGTTCCCAGTACATTCTAAGTGGCTGCTGACTTTGTGAGGTCTCTAAAAGTGGGTTTTAGGAGCCCAACACAAAATACATGAGCCCTAATGCCTTCCTTCAGACAAAACTGACACCCACTTTCCTTAAAAAATCGTGGCTCAAAATAGCACTTTTGGGCTGAGATAAGCACTTTGGTGACATTTTCCTGTAACTTGTTCCCAGTACATTCTAAGTGGCTGCTGACTTTGTGAGGTCTCTAAAAGTGGGTTTTAGGAGCCCAACACAAAATACATGAGCCCTAATGCCTTCCTTCAGACAAAACTGACACCCACTTTCCTTAAAAAATCGTGGCTCAAAATAGCACTTTTGGGCTGAGATAAGCACTTTGGTGACATTTTCCTGTAACTTGTTCCCAGTACATTCTAAGTGGCTGCTGACTTTGTGAGGTCTCTAAAAGTGGGTTTTAGGAGCCCAACACAAAATACATGAGCCCTAATGCCTTCCTTCAGACAAAACTGACACCCACTTTCCTTAAAAAATCGTGGCTCAAAATAGCACTTTTGGGCTGAGATAAGCACTTTGGTGACATTTTCCTGTAACTTGTTCCCAGTACATTCTAAGTGGCTGCTGACTTTGTGAGGTCTCTAAAAGTGGGTTTTAGGAGCCCAACACAAAATACATGAGCCCTAATGCCTTCCTTCAGACAAAACTGACACCCACTTTCCTTAAAAAATCGTGGCTCAAAATAGCACTTTTGGGCTGAGATAAGCACTTTGGTGACATTTTCCTGTAACTTGTTCCCAGTACATTCTAAGTGGCTGCTGACTTTGTGATGTCTCTAAAAGTGGGTTTTAGGAGCCCAACACAAAATACATGAGCCCTAATGCCTTCCTTCAGACAAAACTGACACCCACTTTCCTTAAAAAATCGTGGCTCAAAATAGCACTTTTGGGCTGAGATAAGCACTTTGGTGACATTTTCCTGTAACTTGTTCCCAGTACATTCTAAGTGGCTGCTGACTTTGTGAGGTCTCTAAAAGTGGGTTTTAGGAGCCCAACACAAAATACATAAGCCCTAATGCCTTCTTTCAGACAAAACTGACACCCACTTTCTTAAAAAAATCTTGGGTCAAAATAGCATTTTTAGACTGAGATAAGCACTTTGGTGACATTTTCCTGTAACTTGTTCCCAGTACATTGTAAGTGGCTGCTGACTTTGTGAGGTCTCTAAAAGGTGGTTTTAGGAGCCCAACACAAAATACATGAGCCCTAATGCCTTCCTTCAGACAAAACTGACACCCACTTTCCTTAAAAAATCGTGGCTCAAAATAGCACTTTTGGGCTGAGATAAGCACTTTGGTGACATTTTCCTGTAACTTGTTCCCAGTACATTCTAAGTGGCTGCTGACTTTGTGAGGTCTCTAAAAGTGGGTTTTAGGAGCCCAACACAAAATACATGATCCCTAATGCCTTCCTTCAGACAAAACTGACACCCACTTTCCTTAAAAAATCGTGGCTCAAAATAGCACTTTTGGGCTGAGATAAGCACTTTGGTGACATTTTCCTGTAACTTGTTCCCAGTACATTCTAAGTGGCTGCTGACTTTGTGAGGTCTCTAAAAGTGGGTTTTAGGAGCCCAACACAAAATACATGAGCCCTAATGCCTTCCTTCAGACAAAACTGACACCCACTTTCCTTAAAAAATCGTGGCTCAAAATAGCACTTTTGGGCTGAGATAAGCACTTTGGTGACATTTTCCTGTAACTTGTTCCCAGTACATTCTAAGTGGCTGCTGACTTTGTGAGGTCTCTAAAAGTGGGTTTTAGGAGCCCAACACAAAATACATGAGCCCTAATGCCTTCCTTCAGACAAAACTGACACCCACTTTCCTTAAAAAATCGTGGCTCAAAATAGCACTTTTGGGCTGAGATAAGCACTTTGGTGACATTTTCCTGTAACTTGTTCCCAGTACATTCTAAGTGGCTGCTGACTTTGTGAGGTCTCTAAAAGTGGGTTTTAGGAGCCCAACACAAAATACATAAGCCCTAATGCCTTCTTTCAGACAAAACTGACACCCACTTTCTTAAAAAAATCTTGGGTCAAAATAGCATTTTTAGACTGAGATAAGCACTTTGGTGACATTTTCCTGTAACTTGTTCCCAGTACATTGTAAGTGGCTGCTGACTTTGTGAGGTCTCTAAAAGGTGGTTTTAGGAGCCCAACACAAAATACATGAGCCCTAATGCCTTCCTTCAGACAAAACTGACACCCACTTTCCTTAAAAAATCGTGGCTCAAAATAGCACTTTTGGGCTGAGATAAGCACTTTGGTGACATTTTCCTGTAACTTGTTCCCAGTACATTCTAAGTGGCTGCTGACTTTGTGAGGTCTCTAAAAGTGGGTTTTAGGAGCCCAACACAAAATACATGAGCCCTAATGCCTTCCTTCAGACAAAACTGACACCCACTTTCCTTAAAAAATCGTGGCTCAAAATAGCACTTTTGGGCTGAGATAAGCACTTTGGTGACATTTTCCTGTAACTTGTTCCCAGTACATTCTAAGTGGCTGCTGACTTTGTGAGGTCTCTAAAAGTGGGTTTTAGGAGCCCAACACAAAATACATGAGCCCTAATGCCTTCCTTCAGACAAAACTGACACCCACTTTCCTTAAAAAATCGTGGCTCAAAATAGCACTTTTGGGCTGAGATAAGCACTTTGGTGACATTTTCCTGTAACTTGTTCCCAGTACATTCTAAGTGGCTGCTGACTTTGTGAGGTCTCTAAAAGTGGGTTTTAGGAGCCCAACACAAAATACATGAGCCCTAATGCCTTCCTTCAGACAAAACTGACACCCACTTTCCTTAAAAAATCGTGGCTCAAAATAGCACTTTTGGGCTGAGATAAGCACTTTGGTGACATTTTCCTGTAACTTGCTCCCAGTACATTCTAAGTGGCTGCTGACTTTGTGAGGTCTCTAAAAGTGGGTTTTAGGAGCCCAACACAAAATACATAAGCCCTAATGCCTTCTTTCAGACAAAACTGACACCCACTTTCTTAAAAAAATCTTGGGTCAAAATAGCATTTTTAGACTGAGATAAGCACTTTGGTGACATTTTCCTGTAACTTGTTCCCAGTACATTGTAAGTGGCTGCTGACTTTGTGAGGTCTCTAAAAGGTGGTTTTAGGAGCCCAACACAAAATACATGAGCCCTAATGCCTTCCTTCAGACAAAACTGACACCCACTTTCCTTAAAAAATCGTGGCTCAAAATAGCACTTTTGGGCTGAGATAAGCACTTTGGTGACATTTTCCTGTAACTTGTTCCCAGTACATTCTAAGTGGCTGCTGACTTTGTGAGGTCTCTAAAAGTGGGTTTTAGGAGCCCAACACAAAATACATGAGCCCTAATGCCTTCCTTCAGACAAAACTGACACCCACTTTCCTTAAAAAATCGTGGCTCAAAATAGCACTTTTGGGCTGAGATAAGCACTTTGGTGAAATTTTCCTGTAACTTGTTCCCAGTACATTCTAAGTGGCTGCTGACTTTGTGAGGTCTCTAAAAGTGGGTTTTAGGAGCCCAACACAAAATACATGAGCCCTGATGCCTTCCTTCAGACAAAACTGACACCCACTTTCCTTAAAAAATCGTGGCTCAAAATAGCACTTTTGGGCTGAGATAAGCACTTTGGTGACATTTTCCTGTAACTTGTTCCCAGTACATTCTAAGTGGCTGCTGACTTTGTGAGGTCTCTAAAAGTGGGTTTTAGGAGCCCAACACAAAATACATGAGCCCTAATGCCTTCCTTCAGACAAAACTGACACCCACTTTCCTTAAAAAATCGTGGCTCAAAATAGCACTTTTGGGCTGAGATAAGCACTTTGGTGACATTTTCCTGTAACTTGTTCCCAGTACATTCTAAGTGGCTGCTGACTTTGTGAGGTCTCTAAAAGTGGGTTTTAGGAGCCCAACACAAAATACATAAGCCCTAATGCCTTCTTTCAGACAAAACTGACACCCACTTTCTTAAAAAAATCTTGGGTCAAAATAGCATTTTTAGACTGAGATAAGCACTTTGGTGACATTTTCCTGTAACTTGTTCCCAGTACATTCTAAGTGGCTGCTGACTTTGTGAGGTCTCTAAAAGTGGGTTTTAGGAGCCCAACACAAAATACATGAGCCCTAATGCCTTCCTTCAGACAAAACTGACACCCACTTTCCTTAAAAAATCGTGGCTCAAAATAGCACTTTTGGGCTGAGATAAGCACTTTGGTGACATTTTCCTGTAACTTGTTCCCAGTACATTCTAAGTGGCTGCTGACTTTGTGAGGTCTCTAAAAGTGGGTTTTAGGAGCCCAACACAAAATACATGAGCCCTAATGCCTTCCTTCAGACAAAACTGACACCCACTTTCCTTAAAAAATCGTGGCTCAAAATAGCACTTTTGGGCTGAGATAAGCACTTTGGTGACATTTTCCTGTAACTTGTTCCCAGTACATTCTAAGTGGCTGCTGACTTTGTGAGGTCTCTAAAAGTGGGTTTTAGGAGCCCAACACAAAATACATGAGCCCTAATGCCTTCCTTCAGACAAAACTGACACCCACTTTCCTTAAAAAATCGTGGCTCAAAATAGCACTTTTGGGCTGAGATAAGCACTTTGGTGACATTTTCCTGTAACTTGTTCCCAGTACATTCTAAGTGGCTGCTGACTTTGTGAGGTCTCTAAAAGTGGGTTTTAGGAGCCCAACACAAAATACATGAGCCCTAATGCCTTCCTTCAGACAAAACTGACACCCACTTTCCTTAAAAAATCGTGGCTCAAAATAGCACTTTTGGGCTGAGATAAGCACTTTGGTGACATTTTCCTGTAACTTGTTCCCAGTACATTCTAAGTGGCTGCTGACTTTGTGAGGTCTCTAAAAGTGGGTTTTAGGAGCCCAACACAAAATACATGAGCCCTAATGCCTTCCTTCAGACAAAACTGACACCCACTTTCCTTAAAAAATCGTGGCTCAAAATAGCACTTTTGGGCTGAGATAAGCACTTTGGTGACATTTTCCTGTAACTTGTTCCCAGTACATTCTAAGTGGCTGCTGACTTTGTGAGGTCTCTAAAAGTGGGTTTTAGGAGCCCAACACAAAATACATAAGCCCTAATGCCTTCTTTCAGACAAAACTGACACCCACTTTCTTAAAAAAATCTTGGGTCAAAATAGCATTTTTAGACTGAGATAAGCACTTTGGTGACATTTTCCTGTAACTTGTTCCCAGTACATTGTAAGTGGCTGCTGACTTTGTGAGGTCTCTAAAAGGTGGTTTTAGGAGCCCAACACAAAATACATGAGCCCTAATGCCTTCCTTCAGACAAAACTGACACCCACTTTCCTTAAAAAATCGTGGCTCAAAATAGCACTTTTGGGCTGAGATAAGCACTTTGGTGACATTTTCCTGTAACTTGTTCCCAGTACATTCTAAGTGGCTGCTGACTTTGTGAGGTCTCTAAAAGTGGGTTTTAGGAGCCCAACACAAAATACATGAGCCCTAATGCCTTCCTTCAGACAAAACTGACACCCACTTTCCTTAAAAAATCGTGGCTCAAAATAGCACTTTTGGGCTGAGATAAGCACTTTGGTGACATTTTCCTGTAACTTGTTCCCAGTACATTCTAAGTGGCTGCTGACTTTGTGAGGTCTCTAAAAGTGGGTTTTAGGAGCCCAACACAAAATACATGAGCCCTAATGCCTTCCTTCAGACAAAACTGACACCCACTTTCCTTAAAAAATCGTGGCTCAAAATAGCACTTTTGGGCTGAGATAAGCACTTTGGTGACATTTTCCTGTAACTTGTTCCCAGTACATTCTAAGTGGCTGCTGACTTTGTGAGGTCTCTAAAAGTGGGTTTTAGGAGCCCAACACAAAATACATGAGCCCTAATGCCTTCCTTCAGACAAAACTGACACCCACTTTCCTTAAAAAATCGTGGCTCAAAATAGCACTTTTGGGCTGAGATAAGCACTTTGGTGACATTTTCCTGTAACTTGTTCCCAGTACATTCTAAGTGGCTGCTGACTTTGTGAGGTCTCTAAAAGTGGGTTTTAGGAGCCCAACACAAAATACATAAGCCCTAATGCCTTCTTTCAGACAAAACTGACACCCACTTTCTTAAAAAAATCTTGGGTCAAAATAGCATTTTTAGACTGAGATAAGCACTTTGGTGACATTTTCCTGTAACTTGTTCCCAGTACATTGTAAGTGGCTGCTGACTTTGTGAGGTCTCTAAAAGGTGGTTTTAGGAGCCCAACACAAAATACATGAGCCCTAATGCCTTCCTTCAGACAAAACTGACACCCACTTTCCTTAAAAAATCGTGGCTCAAAATAGCACTTTTGGGCTGAGATAAGCACTTTGGTGACATTTTCCTGTAACTTGTTCCCAGTACATTCTAAGTGGCTGCTGACTTTGTGAGGTCTCTAAAAGTGGGTTTTAGGAGCCCAACACAAAATACATGAGCCCTAATGCCTTCCTTCAGACAAAACTGACACCCACTTTCCTTAAAAAATCGTGGCTCAAAATAGCACTTTTGGGCTGAGATAAGCACTTTGGTGACATTTTCCTGTAACTTGTTCCCAGTACATTCTAAGTGGCTGCTGACTTTGTGAGGTCTCTAAAAGTGGGTTTTAGGAGCCCAACACAAAATACATGAGCCCTAATGCCTTCCTTCAGACAAAACTGACACCCACTTTCCTTAAAAAATCGTGGCTCAAAATAGCACTTTTGGGCTGAGATAAGCACTTTGGTGACATTTTCCTGTAACTTGTTCCCAGTACATTCTAAGTGGCTGCTGACTTTGTGAGGTCTCTAAAAGTGGGTTTTAGGAGCCCAACACAAAATACATGAGCCCTAATGCCTTCCTTCAGACAAAACTGACACCCACTTTCCTTAAAAAATCGTGGCTCAAATAGCACTTTTGGGCTGAGATAAGCACTTTGGTGACATTTTCCTGTAACTTGCTCCCAGTACATTCTAAGTGGCTGCTGACTTTGTGAGGTCTCTAAAAGTGGGTTTTAGGAGCCCAACACAAAATACATAAGCCCTAATGCCTTCTTTCAGACAAAACTGACACCCACTTTCTTAAAAAAATCTTGGGTCAAAATAGCATTTTTAGACTGAGATAAGCACTTTGGTGACATTTTCCTGTAACTTGTTCCAGTACATTGTAAGTGGCTGCTGACTTTGTGAGGTCTCTAAAAGGTGGTTTTAGGAGCCCAACACAAAATACATGAGCCCTAATGCCTTCCTTCAGACAAAACTGACACCCACTTTCCTTAAAAAATCGTGGCTCAAAATAGCACTTTTGGGCTGAGATAAGCACTTTGGTGACATTTTCCTGTAACTTGTTCCCAGTACATTCTAAGTGGCTGCTGACTTTGTGAGGTCTCTAAAAGTGGGTTTTAGGAGCCCAACACAAAATACATGAGCCCTAATGCCTTCCTTCAGACAAAACTGACACCCACTTTCCTTAAAAAATCGTGGCTCAAAATAGCACTTTTGGGCTGAGATAAGCACTTTGGTGACATTTTCCTGTAACTTGTTCCCAGTACATTCTAAGTGGCTGCTGACTTTGTGAGGTCTCTAAAAGTGGGTTTTAGGAGCCCAACACAAAATACATGAGCCCTAATGCCTTCCTTCAGACAAAACTGACACCCACTTTCCTTAAAAAATCGTGGCTCAAAATAGCACTTTTGGGCTGAGATAAGCACTTTGGTGACATTTTCCTGTAACTTGTTCCCAGTACATTCTAAGTGGCTGCTGACTTTGTGAGGTCTCTAAAAGTGGGTTTTAGGAGCCCAACACAAAATACATGAGCCCTAATGCCTTCCTTCAGACAAAACTGACACCCACTTTCCTTAAAAAATCGTGGCTCAAAATAGCACTTTTGGGCTGAGATAAGCACTTTGGTGACATTTTCCTGTAACTTGTTCCCAGTACATTCTAAGTGGCTGCTGACTTTGTGAGGTCTCTAAAAGTGGGTTTTAGGAGCCCAACACAAAATACATGAGCCCTAATGCCTTCCTTCAGACAAAACTGACACCCACTTTCCTTAAAAAATCGTGGCTCAAAATAGCACTTTTGGGCTGAGATAAGCACTTTGGTGACATTTTCCTGTAACTTGTTCCCAGTACATTCTAAGTGGCTGCTGACTTTGTGAGGTCTCTAAAAGTGGGTTTTAGGAGCCCAACACAAAATACATAAGCCCTAATGCCTTCTTTCAGACAAAACTGACACCCACTTTCTTAAAAAAATCTTGGGTCAAAATAGCATTTTTAGACTGAGATAAGCACTTTGGTGACATTTTCCTGTAACTTGTTCCCAGTACATTGTAAGTGGCTGCTGACTTTGTGAGGTCTCTAAAAGGTGGTTTTAGGAGCCCAACACAAAATACATGAGCCCTAATGCCTTCCTTCAGACAAAACTGACACCCACTTTCCTTAAAAAATCGTGGCTCAAAATAGCACTTTTGGGCTGAGATAAGCACTTTGGTGACATTTTCCTGTAACTTGTTCCCAGTACATTCTAAGTGGCTGCTGACTTTGTGAGGTCTCTAAAAGTGGGTTTTAGGAGCCCAACACAAAATACATGAGCCCTAATGCCTTCCTTCAGACAAAACTGACACCCACTTTCCTTAAAAAATCGTGGCTCAAAATAGCACTTTTGGGCTGAGATAAGCACTTTGGTGACATTTTCCTGTAACTTGTTCCCAGTACATTCTAAGTGGCTGCTGACTTTGTGAGGTCTCTAAAAGTGGGTTTTAGGAGCCCAACACAAAATACATGAGCCCTAATGCCTTCCTTCAGACAAAACTGACACCCACTTTCCTTAAAAAATCGTGGCTCAAAATAGCACTTTTGGGCTGAGATAAGCACTTTGGTGACATTTTCCTGTAACTTGTTCCCAGTACATTCTAAGTGGCTGCTGACTTTGTGAGGTCTCTAAAAGTGGGTTTTAGGAGCCCAACACAAAATACATGAGCCCTAATGCCTTCCTTCAGACAAAACTGACACCCACTTTCCTTAAAAAATCGTGGCTCAAAATAGCACTTTTGGGCTGAGATAAGCACTTTGGTGACATTTTCCTGTAACTTGCTCCCAGTACATTCTAAGTGGCTGCTGACTTTGTGAGGTCTCTAAAAGTGGGTTTTAGGAGCCCAACACAAAATACATAAGCCCTAATGCCTTCTTTCAGACAAAACTGACACCCACTTTCTTAAAAAAATCTTGGGTCAAAATAGCATTTTTAGACTGAGATAAGCACTTTGGTGACATTTTCCTGTAACTTGTTCCCAGTACATTGTAAGTGGCTGCTGACTTTGTGAGGTCTCTAAAAGGTGGTTTTAGGAGCCCAACACAAAATACATGAGCCCTAATGCCTTCCTTCAGACAAAACTGACACCCACTTTCCTTAAAAAATCGTGGCTCAAAATAGCACTTTTGGGCTGAGATAAGCACTTTGGTGACATTTTCCTGTAACTTGTTCCCAGTACATTCTAAGTGGCTGCTGACTTTGTGAGGTCTCTAAAAGTGGGTTTTAGGAGCCCAACACAAAATACATGAGCCCTAATGCCTTCCTTCAGACAAAACTGACACCCACTTTCCTTAAAAAATCGTGGCTCAAAATAGCACTTTTGGGCTCAGATAAGCACTTTGGTGACATTTTCCTGTAACTTGTTCCCAGTACATTCTAAGTGGCTGCTGACTTTGTGAGGTCTCTAAAAGTGGGTTTTAGGAGCCCAACACAAAATACATGAGCCCTAATGCCTTCCTTCAGACAAAACTGACACCCACTTTCCTTAAAAAATCGTGGCTCAAAATAACACTTTTGGGCTGAGATAAGCACTTTGGTGACATTTTCCTGTAACTTGTTCCCAGTACATTCTAAGTGGCTGCTGACTTTGTGAGGTCTCTAAAAGTGGGTTTTAGGAGCCCAACACAAAATACATGAGCCCTAATGCCTTCCTTCAGACAAAACTGACACCCACTTTCCTTAAAAAATCGTGGCTCAAAATAGCACTTTTGGGCTGAGATAAGCACTTTGGTGACATTTTCCTGTAACTTGTTCCCAGTACATTCTAAGTGGCTGCTGACTTGTGAGGTCTCTAAAAGTGGGTTTTAGGAGCCCAACACAAAATACATAAGCCCTAATGCCTTCTTTCAGACAAAACTGACACCCACTTTCTTAAAAAAATCTTGGGTCAAAATAGCATTTTTAGACTGAGATAAGCACTTTGGTGACATTTTCCTGTAACTTGTTCCCAGTACATTGTAAGTGGCTGCTGACTTTGTGAGGTCTCTAAAAGGTGGTTTTAGGAGCCCAACACAAAATACATGAGCCCTAATGCCTTCCTTCAGACAAAACTGACACCCACTTTCCTTAAAAAATCGTGGCTCAAAATAGCACTTTTGGGCTGAGATAAGCACTTTGGTGACATTTTCCTGTAACTTGTTCCCAGTACATTCTAAGTGGCTGCTGACTTTGTGAGGTCTCTAAAAGTGGGTTTTAGGAGCCCAACACAAAATACATGAGCCCTAATGCCTTCCTTCAGACAAAACTGACACCCACTTTCCTTAAAAAATCGTGGCTCAAAATAGCACTTTTGGGCTGAGATAAGCACTTTGGTGACATTTTCCTGTAACTTGTTCCCAGTACATTCTAAGTGGCTGCTGACTTTGTGAGGTCTCTAAAAGTGGGTTTTAGGAGCCCAACACAAAATACATGAGCCCTAATGCCTTCCTTCAGACAAAACTGACACCCACTTTCCTTAAAAAATCGTGGCTCAAAATAGCACTTTTGGGCTGAGATAAGCACTTTGGTGACATTTTCCTGTAACTTGTTCCCAGTACATTCTAAGTGGCTGCTGACTTTGTGAGGTCTCTAAAAGTGGGTTTTAGGAGCCCAACACAAAATACATGAGCCCTAATGCCTTCCTTCAGACAAAACTGACACCCACTTTCCTTAAAAAATCGTGGCTCAAAATAGCACTTTTGGGCTGAGATAAGCACTTTGGTGACATTTTCCTGTAACTTGTTCCCAGTACATTCTAAGTGGCTGCTGACTTTGTGAGGTCTCTAAAAGTGGGTTTTAGGAGCCCAACACAAAATACATAAGCCCTAATGCCTTCTTTCAGACAAAACTGACACCCACTTTCTTAAAAAAATCTTGGGTCAAAATAGCATTTTTAGACTGAGATAAGCACTTTGGTGACATTTTCCTGTAACTTGTTCCCAGTACATTGTAAGTGGCTGCTGACTTTGTGAGGTCTCTAAAAGGTGGTTTTAGGAGCCCAACACAAAATACATGAGCCCTAATGCCTTCCTTCAGACAAAACTGACACCCACTTTCCTTAAAAAATCGTGGCTCAAAATAGCACTTTTGGGCTGAGATAAGCACTTTGGTGACATTTTCCTGTAACTTGTTCCCAGTACATTCTAAGTGGCTGCTGACTTTGTGAGGTCTCTAAAAGTGGGTTTTAGGAGCCCAACACAAAATACATGAGCCCTAATGCCTTCCTTCAGACAAAACTGACACCCACTTTCCTTAAAAAATCGTGGCTCAAAATAGCACTTTTGGGCTGAGATAAGCACTTTGGTGACATTTTCCTGTAACTTGTTCCCAGTACATTCTAAGTGGCTGCTGACTTTGTGAGGTCTCTAAAAGTGGGTTTTAGGAGCCCAACACAAAATACATGAGCCCTAATGCCTTCCTTCAGACAAAACTGATACCCACTTTCCTTAAAAAATCGTGGCTCAAAATAGCACTTTTGGGCTGAGATAAGCACTTTGGTGACATTTTCCTGTAACTTGTTCCCAGTACATTCTAAGTGGCTGCTGACTTTTTGAGGTCTCTAAAAGTGGGTTTTAGGAGCCCAACACAAAATACATGAGCCCTAATGCCTTCCTTCAGACAAAACTGACACCCACTTTCCTTAAAAAATCGTGGCTCAAAATAGCACTTTTGGGCTGAGATAAGCACTTTGGTGACATTTTCCTGTAACTTGTTCCCAGTACATTCTAAGTGGCTGCTGACTTTGTGAGGTCTCTAAAAGTGGGTTTTAGGAGCCCAACACAAAATACATGAGCCCTAATGCCTTCCTTCAGACAAAACTGACACCCACTTTCCTTAAAAAATCGTGGCTCAAAATAGCACTTTTGGGCTGAGATAAGCACTTTGGTGACATTTTCCTGTAACTTGTTCCCAGTACATTCTAAGTGGCTGCTGACTTTGTGAGGTCTCTAAAAGTGGGTTTTAGGAGCCCAACACAAAATACATGAGCCCTAATGCCTTCCTTCAGACAAAACTGACACCCACTTTCCTTAAAAAATCGTGGCTCAAAATAGCACTTTTGGGCTGAGATAAGCACTTTGGTGACATTTTCCTGTAACTTGTTCCCAGTACATTCTAAGTGGCTGCTGACTTTGTGAGGTCTCTAAAAGTGGGTTTTAGGAGCCCAACACAAAATACATGAGCCCTAATGCCTTCCTTCAGACAAAACTGACACCCACTTTCCTTAAAAAATCGTGGCTCAAAATAGCACTTTTGGGCTGAGATAAGCACTTTGGTGACATTTTCCTGTAACTTGTTCCCAGTACATTCTAAGTGGCTGCTGACTTTGTGAGGTCTCTAAAAGTGGGTTTTAGGAGCCCAACACAAAATACATGAGCCCTAATGCCTTCCTTCAGACAAAACTGACACCCACTTTCCTTAAAAAATCGTGGCTCAAAATAGCACTTTTGGGCTGAGATAAGCACTTTGGTGACATTTTCCTGTAACTTGTTCCCAGTACATTCTAAGTGGCTGCTGACTTTGTGAGGTCTCTAAAAGTGGGTTTTAGGAGCCCAACACAAAATACATAAGCCCTAATGCCTTCTTTCAGACAAAACTGACACCCACTTTCTTAAAAAAATCTTGGGTCAAAATAGCATTTTTAGACTGAGATAAGCACTTTGGTGACATTTTCCTGTAACTTGTTCCCAGTACATTGTAAGTGGCTGCTGACTTTGTGAGGTCTCTAAAAGGTGGTTTTAGGAGCCCAACACAAAATACATGAGCCCTAATGCCTTCCTTCAGACAAAACTGACACCCACTTTCCTTAAAAAATCGTGGCTCAAAATAGCACTTTTGGGCTGAGATAAGCACTTTGGTGACATTTTCCTGTAACTTGTTCCCAGTACATTCTAAGTGGCTGCTGACTTTGTGAGGTCTCTAAAAGTGGGTTTTAGGAGCCCAACACAAAATACATGAGCCCTAATGCCTTCCTTCAGACAAAACTGACACCCACTTTCCTTAAAAAATCGTGGCTCAAAATAGCACTTTTGGGCTGAGATAAGCACTTTGGTGACATTTTCCTGTAACTTGTTCCCAGTACATTCTAAGTGGCTGCTGACTTTGTGAGGTCTCTAAAAGTGGGTTTTAGGAGCCCAACACAAAATACATGAGCCCTAATGCCTTCCTTCAGACAAAACTGACACCCACTTTCCTTAAAAAATCGTGGCTCAAAATAGCACTTTTGGGCTGAGATAAGCACTTTGGTGACATTTTCCTGTAACTTGTTCCCAGTACATTCTAAGTGGCTGCTGACTTTGTGAGGTCTCTAAAAGTGGGTTTTAGGAGCCCAACACAAAATACATGAGCCCTAATGCCTTCCTTCAGACAAAACTGACACCCACTTTCCTTAAAAAATCGTGGCTCAAAATAGCACTTTTGGGCTGAGATAAGCACTTTGGTGACATTTTCCTGTAACTTGTTCCCAGTACATTCTAAGTGGCTGCTGACTTTGTGAGGTCTCTAAAAGTGGGTTTTAGGAGCCCAACACAAAATACATAAGCCCTAATGCCTTCTTTCAGACAAAACTGACACCCACTTTCTTAAAAAAATCTTGGGTCAAAATAGCATTTTTAGACTGAGATAAGCACTTTGGTGACATTTTCCTGTAACTTGTTCCCAGTACATTGTAAGTGGCTGCTGACTTTGTGAGGTCTCTAAAAGGTGGTTTTAGGAGCCCAACACAAAATACATGAGCCCTAATGCCTTCCTTCAGACAAAACTGACACCCACTTTCCTTAAAAAATCGTGGCTCAAAATAGCACTTTTGGGCTGAGATAAGCACTTTGGTGACATTTTCCTGTAACTTGTTCCCAGTACATTCTAAGTGGCTGCTGACTTTGTGAGGTCTCTAAAAGTGGGTTTTAGGAGCCCAACACAAAATACATGAGCCCTAATGCCTTCCTTCAGACAAAACTGACACCCACTTTCCTTAAAAAATCGTGGCTCAAAATAGCACTTTTGGGCTGAGATAAGCACTTTGGTGACATTTTCCTGTAACTTGTTCCCAGTACATTCTAAGTGGCTGCTGACTTTGTGAGGTCTCTAAAAGTGGGTTTTAGGAGCCCAACACAAAATACATGAGCCCTAATGCCTTCCTTCAGACAAAACTGACACCCACTTTCCTTAAAAAATCGTGGCTCAAAATAGCACTTTTGGGCTGAGATAAGCACTTTGGTGACATTTTCCTGTAACTTGTTCCCAGTACATTCTAAGTGGCTGCTGACTTTGTGAGGTCTCTAAAAGTGGGTTTTAGGAGCCCAACACAAAATACATAAGCCCTAATGCCTTCTTTCAGACAAAACTGACACCCACTTTCTTAAAAAAATCTTGGGTCAAAATAGCATTTTTAGACTGAGATAAGCACTTTGGTGACATTTTCCTGTAACTTGTTCCCAGTACATTGTAAGTGGCTGCTGACTTTGTGAGGTCTCTAAAAGGTGGTTTTAGGAGCCCAACACAAAATACATGAGCCCTAATGCCTTCCTTCAGACAAAACTGACACCCACTTTCCTTAAAAAATCGTGGCTCAAAATAGCACTTTTGGGCTGAGATAAGCACTTTGGTGACATTTTCCTGTAACTTGTTCCCAGTACATTCTAAGTGGCTGCTGACTTTGTGAGGTCGCTAAAAGTGGGTTTTAGGAGCCCAACACAAAATACATGAGCCCTAATGCCTTCCTTCAGACAAAACTGACACCCACTTTCCTTAAAAAATCGTGGCTCAAAATAGCACTTTTGGGCTGAGATAAGCACTTTGGTGACATTTTCCTGTAACTTGTTCCCAGTACATTCTAAGTGGCTGCTGACTTTGTGAGGTCTCTAAAAGTGGGTTTTAGGAGCCCAACACAAAATACATGAGCCCTAATGCCTTCCTTCAGACAAAACTGACACCCACTTTCCTTAAAAAATCGTGGCTCAAAATAGCACTTTTGGGCTGAGATAAGCACTTTGGTGACATTTTCCTGTAACTTGTTCCCAGTACATTCTAAGTGGCTGCTGACTTTGTGAGGTCTCTAAAAGTGGGTTTTAGGAGCCCAACACAAAATACATGAGCCCTAATGCCTTCCTTCAGACAAAACTGACACCCACTTTCCTTAAAAAATCGTGGCTCAAAATAGCACTTTTGGGCTGAGATAAGCACTTTGGTGACATTTTCCTGTAACTTGTTCCCAGTACATTCTAAGTGGCTGCTGACTTTGTGAGGTCTCTAAAAGTGGGTTTTAGGAGCCCAACACAAAATACATAAGCCCTAATGCCTTCTTTCAGACAAAACTGACACCCACTTTCTTAAAAAAATCTTGGGTCAAAATAGCATTTTTAGACTGAGATAAGCACTTTGGTGACATTTTCCTGTAACTTGTTCCCAGTACATTGTAAGTGGCTGCTGACTTTGTGAGGTCTCTAAAAGGTGGTTTTAGGAGCCCAACACAAAATACATGAGCCCTAATGCCTTCCTTCAGACAAAACTGACACCCACTTTCCTTAAAAAATCGTGGCTCAAAATAGCACTTTTGGGCTGAGATAAGCACTTTGGTGACATTTTCCTGTAACTTGTTCCCAGTACATTCTAAGTGGCTGCTGACTTTGTGAGGTCTCTAAAAGTGGGTTTTAGGAGCCCAACACAAAATACATGAGCCCTAATGCCTTCCTTCAGACAAAACTGACACCCACTTTCCTTAAAAAATCGTGGCTCAAAATAGCACTTTTGGGCTGAGATAAGCACTTTGGTGACATTTTCCTGTAACTTGTTCCCAGTACATTCTAAGTGGCTGCTGACTTTGTGAGGTCTCTAAAAGTGGGTTTTAGGAGCCCAACACAAAATACATGAGCCCTAATGCCTTCCTTCAGACAAAACTGACACCCACTTTCCTTAAAAAATCGTGGCTCAAAATAGCACTTTTGGGCTGAGATAAGCACTTTGGTGACATTTTCCTGTAACTTGTTCCCAGTACATTCTAAGTGGCTGCTGACTTTGTGAGGTCTCTAAAAGTGGGTTTTAGGAGCCCAACACAAAATACATGAGCCCTAATGCCTTCCTTCAGACAAAACTGACACCCACTTTCCTTAAAAAATCGTGGCTCAAAATAGCACTTTTGGGCTGAGATAAGCACTTTGGTGACATTTTCCTGTAACTTGTTCCCAGTACATTCTAAGTGGCTGCTGACTTTGTGAGGTCTCTAAAAGTGGGTTTTAGGAGCCCAACACAAAATACATAAGCCCTAATGCCTTCTTTCAGACAAAACTGACACCCACTTTCTTAAAAAAATCTTGGGTCAAAATAGCATTTTTAGACTGAGATAAGCACTTTGGTGACATTTTCCTGTAACTTGTTCCCAGTACATTGTAAGTGGCTGCTGACTTTGTGAGGTCTCTAAAAGGTGGTTTTAGGAGCCCAACACAAAATACATGAGCCCTAATGCCTTCCTTCAGACAAAACTGACACCCACTTTCCTTAAAAAATCGTGGCTCAAAATAGCACTTTTGGGCTGAGATAAGCACTTTGGTGACATTTTCCTGTAACTTGTTCCCAGTACATTCTAAGTGGCTGCTGACTTTGTGAGGTCTCTAAAAGTGGGTTTTAGGAGCCCAACACAAAATACATGAGCCCTAATGCCTTCCTTCAGACAAAACTGACACCCACTTTCCTTAAAAAATCGTGGCTCAAAATAGCACTTTTGGGCTGAGATAAGCACTTTGGTGACATTTTCCTGTAACTTGTTCCCAGTACATTGTAAGTGGCTGCTGACTTTGTGAGGTCTCTAAAAGGTGGTTTTAGGAGCCCAACACAAAATACATGAGCCCTAATGCCTTCCTTCAGACAAAACTGACACCCACTTTCCTTAAAAAATCGTGGCTCAAAATAGCACTTTTGGGCTGAGATAAGCACTTTGGTGACATTTTCCTGTAACTTGTTCCCAGTACATTCTAAGTGGCTGCTGACTTTGTGAGGTCTCTAAAAGTGGGTTTTAGGAGCCCAACACAAAATACATGAGCCCTAATGCCTTCCTTCAGACAAAACTGACACCCACTTTCCTTAAAAAATCGTGGCTCAAAATAGCACTTTTGGGCTGAGATAAGCACTTTGGTGACATTTTCCTGTAACTTGTTCCCAGTACATTCTAAGTGGCTGCTGACTTTGTGAGGTCTCTAAAAGTGGGTTTTAGGAGCCCAACACAAAATACATGAGCCCTAATGCCTTCCTTCAGACAAAACTGACACCCACTTTCCTTAAAAAATCGTGGCTCAAAATAGCACTTTTGGGCTGAGATAAGCACTTTGGTGACATTTTCCTGTAACTTGTTCCCAGTACATTCTAAGTGGCTGCTGACTTTGTGAGGTCTCTAAAAGTGGGTTTTAGGAGCCCAACACAAAATACATGAGCCCTAATGCCTTCCTTCAGACAAAACTGACACCCACTTTCCTTAAAAAATCGTGGCTCAAAATAGCACTTTTGGGCTGAGATAAGCACTTTGGTGACATTTTCCTGTAACTTGTTCCCAGTACATTCTAAGTGGCTGCTGACTTTGTGAGGTCTCTAAAAGTGGGTTTTAGGAGCCCAACACAAAATACATAAGCCCTAATGCCTTCTTTCAGACAAAACTGACACCCACTTTCTTAAAAAAATCTTGGGTCAAAATAGCATTTTTAGACTGAGATAAGCACTTTGGTGACATTTTCCTGTAACTTGTTCCCAGTACATTGTAAGTGGCTGCTGACTTTGTGAGGTCTCTAAAAGGTGGTTTTAGGAGCCCAACACAAAATACATGAGCCCTAATGCCTTCCTTCAGACAAAACTGACACCCACTTTCCTTAAAAAATCGTGGCTCAAAATAGCACTTTTGGGCTGAGATAAGCACTTTGGTGACATTTTCCTGTAACTTGTTCCCAGTACATTCTAAGTGGCTGCTGACTTTGTGAGGTCTCTAAAAGTGGGTTTTAGGAGCCCAACACAAAATACATGAGCCCTAATGCCTTCCTTCAGACAAAACTGACACCCACTTTCCTTAAAAAATCGTGGCTCAAAATAGCACTTTTGGGCTGAGATAAGCACTTTGGTGACATTTTCCTGTAACTTGTTCCCAGTACATTCTAAGTGGCTGCTGACTTTGTGAGGTCTCTAAAAGTGGGTTTTAGGAGCCCAACACAAAATACATGAGCCCTGATGCCTTCCTTCAGACAAAACTGACACCCACTTTCCTTAAAAAATCGTGGCTCAAAATAGCACTTTTGGGCTGAGATAAGCACTTTGGTGACATTTTCCTGTAACTTGTTCCCAGTACATTCTAAGTGGCTGCTGACTTTGTGAGGTCTCTAAAAGTGGGTTTTAGGAGCCCAACACAAAATACATGAGCCCTAATGCCTTCCTTCAGACAAAACTGACACCCACTTTCCTTAAAAAATCGTGGCTCAAAATAGCACTTTTGGGCTGAGATAAGCACTTTGGTGACATTTTCCTGTAACTTGTTCCCAGTACATTCTAAGTGGCTGCTGACTTTGTGAGGTCTCTAAAAGTGGGTTTTAGGAGCCCAACACAAAATACATAAGCCCTAATGCCTTCTTTCAGACAAAACTGACACCCACTTTCTTAAAAAAATCTTGGGTCAAAATAGCATTTTTAGACTGAGATAAGCACTTTGGTGACATTTTCCTGTAACTTGTTCCCAGTACATTGTAAGTGGCTGCTGACTTTGTGAGGTCTCTAAAAGGTGGTTTTAGGAGCCCAACACAAAATACATGAGCCCTAATGCCTTCCTTCAGACAAAACTGACACCCACTTTCCTTAAAAAATCGTGGCTCAAAATAGCACTTTTGGGCTGAGATAAGCACTTTGGTGACATTTTCCTGTAACTTGTTCCCAGTACATTCTAAGTGGCTGCTGACTTTGTGAGGTCTCTAAAAGTGGGTTTTAGGAGCCCAACACAAAATACATGAGCCCTAATGCCTTCCTTCAGACAAAACTGACACCCACTTTCCTTAAAAAATCGTGGCTCAAAATAGCACTTTTGGGCTGAGATAAGCACTTTGGTGACATTTTCCTGTAACTTGTTCCCAGTACATTCTAAGTGGCTGCTGACTTTGTGAGGTCTCTAAAAGTGGGTTTTAGGAGCCCAACACAAAATACATGAGCCCTAATGCCTTCCTTCAGACAAAACTGACACCCACTTTCCTTAAAAAATCGTGGCTCAAAATAGCACTTTTGGGCTGAGATAAGCACTTTGGTGACATTTTCCTGTAACTTGTTCCCAGTACATTCTAAGTGGCTGCTGACTTTGTGAGGTCTCTAAAAGTGGGTTTTAGGAGCCCAACACAAAATACATGAGCCCTAATGCCTTCCTTCAGACAAAACTGACACCCACTTTCCTTAAAAAATCGTGGCTCAAAATAGCACTTTTGGGCTGAGATAAGCACTTTGGTGACATTTTCCTGTAACTTGTTCCCAGTACATTCTAAGTGGCTGCTGACTTTGTGAGGTCTCTAAAAGTGGGTTTTAGGAGCCCAACACAAAATACATGAGCCCTAATGCCTTCCTTCAGACAAAACTGACACCCACTTTCCTTAAAAAATCGTGGCTCAAAATAGCACTTTTGGGCTGAGATAAGCACTTTGGTGACATTTTCCTGTAACTTGTTCCCAGTACATTCTAAGTGGCTGCTGACTTTGTGAGGTCTCTAAAAGTGGGTTTTAGGAGCCCAACACAAAATACATGAGCCCTAATGCCTTCCTTCAGACAAAACTGACACCCACTTTCCTTAAAAAATCGTGGCTCAAAATAGCACTTTTGGGCTGAGATAAGCACTTTGGTGACATTTTCCTGTAACTTGTTCCCAGTACATTCTAAGTGGCTGCTGACTTTGTGAGGTCTCTAAAAGTGGGTTTTAGGAGCCCAACACAAAATACATAAGCCCTAATGCCTTCTTTCAGACAAAACTGACACCCACTTTCTTAAAAAAATCTTGGGTCAAAATAGCATTTTTAGACTGAGATAAGCACTTTGGTGACATTTTCCTGTAACTTGTTCCCAGTACATTGTAAGTGGCTGCTGACTTTGTGAGGTCTCTAAAAGGTGGTTTTAGGAGCCCAACACAAAATACATGAGCCCTAATGCCTTCCTTCAGACAAAACTGACACCCACTTTCCTTAAAAAATCGTGGCTCAAAATAGCACTTTTGGGCTGAGATAAGCACTTTGGTGACATTTTCCTGTAACTTGTTCCCAGTACATTCTAAGTGGCTGCTGACTTTGTGAGGTCTCTAAAAGTGGGTTTTAGGAGCCCAACACAAAATACATGAGCCCTAATGCCTTCCTTC
Source organism: Gymnoscopelus braueri (assembly GCF_963280865.1). NCBI lineage: Eukaryota > Metazoa > Chordata > Actinopteri > Myctophiformes > Myctophidae > Gymnoscopelus > Gymnoscopelus braueri. The sequence continues at coordinate 65,451 of NW_027660420.1, read as the reverse complement.
AGACAAAACTGACACCCACTTTCCTTAAAAAATCGTGGCTCAAAATAGCACTTTTGGGCTGAGATAAGCACTTTGGTGACATTTTCCTGTAACTTGTTCCCAGTACATTGTAAGTGGCTGCTGACTTTGTGAGGTCTCTAAAAGGTGGTTTTAGGAGCCCAACACAAAATACATGAGCCCTAATGCCTTCCTTCAGACAAAACTGACACCCACTTTCCTTAAAAAATCGTGGCTCAAAATAGCACTTTTGGGCTGAGATAAGCACTTTGGTGACATTTTCCTGTAACTTGTTCCCAGTACATTCTAAGTGGCTGCTGACTTTGTGAGGTCTCTAAAAGTGGGTTTTAGGAGCCCAACACAAAATACATGAGCCCTAATGCCTTCCTTCAGACAAAACTGACACCCACTTTCCTTAAAAAATCGTGGCTCAAAATAGCACTTTTGGGCTGAGATAAGCACTTTGGTGACATTTTCCTGTAACTTGTTCCCAGTACATTCTAAGTGGCTGCTGACTTTGTGAGGTCTCTAAAAGTGGGTTTTAGGAGCCCAACACAAAATACATAAGCCCTAATGCCTTCTTTCAGACAAAACTGACACCCACTTTCTTAAAAAAATCTTGGGTCAAAATAGCATTTTTAGACTGAGATAAGCACTTTGGTGACATTTTCCTGTAACTTGTTCCCAGTACATTGTAAGTGGCTGCTGACTTTGTGAGGTCTCTAAAAGGTGGTTTTAGGAGCCCAACACAAAATACATGAGCCCTAATGCCTTCCTTCAGACAAAACTGACACCCACTTTCCTTAAAAAATCGTGGCTCAAAATAGCACTTTTGGGCTGAGATAAGCACTTTGGTGACATTTTCCTGTAACTTGTTCCCAGTACATTCTAAGTGGCTGCTGACTTTGTGAGGTCTCTAAAAGTGGGTTTTAGGAGCCCAACACAAAATACATGAGCCCTAATGCCTTCCTTCAGACAAAACTGACACCCACTTTCCTTAAAAAATCGTGGCTCAAAATAGCACTTTTGGGCTGAGATAAGCACTTTGGTGACATTTTCCTGTAACTTGTTCCCAGTACATTCTAAGTGGCTGCTGACTTTGTGAGGTCTCTAAAAGTGGGTTTTAGGAGCCCAACACAAAATACATGAGCCCTGATGCCTTCCTTCAGACAAAACTGACACCCACTTTCCTTAAAAAATCGTGGCTCAAAATAGCACTTTTGGGCTGAGATAAGCACTTTGGTGACATTTTCCTGTAACTTGTTCCCAGTACATTCTAAGTGGCTGCTGACTTTGTGAGGTCTCTAAAAGTGGGTTTTAGGAGCCCAACACAAAATACATGAGCCCTAATGCCTTCCTTCAGACAAAACTGACACCCACTTTCCTTAAAAAATCGTGGCTCAAAATAGCACTTTTGGGCTGAGATAAGCACTTTGGTGACATTTTCCTGTAACTTGTTCCCAGTACATTCTAAGTGGCTGCTGACTTTGTGAGGTCTCTAAAAGTGGGTTTTAGGAGCCCAACACAAAATACATAAGCCCTAATGCCTTCTTTCAGACAAAACTGACACCCACTTTCTTAAAAAAATCTTGGGTCAAAATAGCATTTTTAGACTGAGATAAGCACTTTGGTGACATTTTCCTGTAACTTGTTCCCAGTACATTGTAAGTGGCTGCTGACTTTGTGAGGTCTCTAAAAGGTGGTTTTAGGAGCCCAACACAAAATACATGAGCCCTAATGCCTTCCTTCAGACAAAACTGACACCCACTTTCCTTAAAAAATCGTGGCTCAAAATAGCACTTTTGGGCTGAGATAAGCACTTTGGTGACATTTTCCTGTAACTTGTTCCCAGTACATTCTAAGTGGCTGCTGACTTTGTGAGGTCTCTAAAAGTGGGTTTTAGGAGCCCAACACAAAATACATGAGCCCTAATGCCTTCCTTCAGACAAAACTGACACCCACTTTCCTTAAAAAATCGTGGCTCAAAATAGCACTTTTGGGCTGAGATAAGCACTTTGGTGACATTTTCCTGTAACTTGTTCCCAGTACATTCTAAGTGGCTGCTGACTTTGTGAGGTCTCTAAAAGTGGGTTTTAGGAGCCCAACACAAAATACATGAGCCCTAATGCCTTCCTTCAGACAAAACTGACACCCACTTTCCTTAAAAAATCGTGGCTCAAAATAGCACTTTTGGGCTGAGATAAGCACTTTGGTGACATTTTCCTGTAACTTGTTCCCAGTACATTCTAAGTGGCTGCTGACTTTGTGAGGTCTCTAAAAGTGGGTTTTAGGAGCCCAACACAAAATACATGTGCCCTAATGCCTTCCTTCAGACAAAACTGACACCCACTTTCCTTAAAAAATCGTGGCTCAAAATAGCACTTTTGGGCTGAGATAAGCACTTTGGTGACATTTTCCTGTAACTTGCTCCCAGTACATTCTAAGTGGCTGCTGACTTTGTGAGGTCTCTAAAAGTGGGTTTTAGGAGCCCAACACAAAATACATAAGCCCTAATGCCTTCTTTCAGACAAAACTGACACCCACTTTCTTAAAAAAATCTTGGGTCAAAATAGCATTTTTAGACTGAGATAAGCACTTTGGTGACATTTTCCTGTAACTTGTTCCCAGTACATTGTAAGTGGCTGCTGACTTTGTGAGGTCTCTAAAAGGTGGTTTTAGGAGCCCAACACAAAATACATGAGCCCTAATGCCTTCCTTCAGACAAAACTGACACCCACTTTCCTTAAAAAATCGTGGCTCAAAATAGCACTTTTGGGCTGAGATAAGCACTTTGGTGACATTTTCCTGTAACTTGTTCCCAGTACATTCTAAGTGGCTGCTGACTTTGTGAGGTCTCTAAAAGTGGGTTTTAGGAGCCCAACACAAAATACATGAGCCCTAATGCCTTCCTTCAGACAAAACTGACACCCACTTTCCTTAAAAAATCGTGGCTCAAAATAGCACTTTTGGGCTGAGATAAGCACTTTGGTGACATTTTCCTGTAACTTGTTCCCAGTACATTCTAAGTGGCTGCTGACTTTGTGAGGTCTCTAAAAGTGGGTTTTAGGAGCCCAACACAAAATACATGAGCCCTAATGCCTTCCTTCAGACAAAACTGACACCCACTTTCCTTAAAAAATCGTGGCTCAAAATAGCACTTTTGGGCTGAGATAAGCACTTTGGTGACATTTTCCTGTAACTTGTTCCCAGTACATTCTAAGTGGCTGCTGACTTTGTGAGGTCTCTAAAAGTGGGTTTTAGGAGCCCAACACAAAATACATGTGCCCTAATGCCTTCCTTCAGACAAAACTGACACCCACTTTCCTTAAAAAATCGTGGCTCAAAATAGCACTTTTGGGCTGAGATAAGCACTTTGGTGACATTTTCCTGTAACTTGCTCCCAGTACATTCTAAGTGGCTGCTGACTTTGTGAGGTCTCTAAAAGTGGGTTTTAGGAGCCCAACACAAAATACATAAGCCCTAATGCCTTCTTTCAGACAAAACTGACACCCACTTTCTTAAAAAAATCTTGGGTCAAAATAGCATTTTTAGACTGAGATAAGCACTTTGGTGACATTTTCCTGTAACTTGTTCCCAGTACATTGTAAGTGGCTGCTGACTTTGTGAGGTCTCTAAAAGGTGGTTTTAGGAGCCCAACACAAAATACATGAGCCCTAATGCCTTCCTTCAGACAAAACTGACACCCACTTTCCTTAAAAAATCGTGGCTCAAAATAGCACTTTTGGGCTGAGATAAGCACTTTGGTGACATTTTCCTGTAACTTGTTCCCAGTACATTCTAAGTGGCTGCTGACTTTGTGAGGTCTCTAAAAGTGGGTTTTAGGAGCCCAACACAAAATACATGAGCCCTAATGCCTTCCTTCAGACAAAACTGACACCCACTTTCCTTAAAAAATCGTGGCTCAAAATAGCACTTTTGGGCTCAGATAAGCACTTTGGTGACATTTTCCTGTAACTTGTTCCCAGTACATTCTAAGTGGCTGCTGACTTTGTGAGGTCTCTAAAAGTGGGTTTTAGGAGCCCAACACAAAATACATGAGCCCTAATGCCTTCCTTCAGACAAAACTGACACCCACTTTCCTTAAAAAATCGTGGCTCAAAATAGCACTTTTGGGCTGAGATAAGCACTTTGGTGACATTTTCCTGTAACTTGTTCCCAGTACATTCTAAGTGGCTGCTGACTTTGTGAGGTCTCTAAAAGTGGGTTTTAGGAGCCCAACACAAAATACATGAGCCCTAATGCCTTCCTTCAGACAAAACTGACACCCACTTTCCTTAAAAAATCGTGGCTCAAAATAGCACTTTTGGGCTGAGATAAGCACTTTGGTGACATTTTCCTGTAACTTGTTCCCAGTACATTCTAAGTGGCTGCTGACTTGTGAGGTCTCTAAAAGTGGGTTTTAGGAGCCCAACACAAAATCCATAAGCCCTAATGCCTTCTTTCAGACAAAACTGACACCCACTTTCTTAAAAAAATCTTGGGTCAAAATAGCATTTTTAGACTGAGATAAGCACTTTGGTGACATTTTCCTGTAACTTGTTCCCAGTACATTGTAAGTGGCTGCTGACTTTGTGAGGTCTCTAAAAGGTGGTTTTAGGAGCCCAACACAAAATACATGAGCCCTAATGCCTTCCTTCAGACAAAACTGACACCCACTTTCCTTAAAAAATCGTGGCTCAAAATAGCACTTTTGGGCTGAGATAAGCACTTTGGTGACATTTTCCTGTAACTTGTTCCCAGTACATTCTAAGTGGCTGCTGACTTTGTGAGGTCTCTAAAAGTGGGTTTTAGGAGCCCAACACAAAATACATGAGCCCTAATGCCTTCCTTCAGACAAAACTGACACCCACTTTCCTTAAAAAATCGTGGCTCAAAATAGCACTTTTGGGCTGAGATAAGCACTTTGGTGACATTTTCCTGTAACTTGTTCCCAGTACATTCTAAGTGGCTGCTGACTTTGTGAGGTCTCTAAAAGTGGGTTTTAGGAGCCCAACACAAAATACATGAGCCCTAATGCCTTCCTTCAGACAAAACTGACACCCACTTTCCTTAAAAAATCGTGGCTCAAAATAGCACTTTTGGGCTGAGATAAGCACTTTGGTGACATTTTCCTGTAACTTGTTCCCAGTACATTCTAAGTGGCTGCTGACTTTGTGAGGTCTCTAAAAGTGGGTTTTAGGAGCCCAACACAAAATACATGAGCCCTAATGCCTTCCTTCAGACAAAACTGACACCCACTTTCCTTAAAAAATCGTGGCTCAAAATAGCACTTTTGGGCTGAGATAAGCACTTTGGTGACATTTTCCTGTAACTTGCTCCCAGTACATTCTAAGTGGCTGCTGACTTTGTGAGGTCTCTAAAAGTGGGTTTTAGGAGCCCAACACAAAATACATAAGCCCTAATGCCTTCTTTCAGACAAAACTGACACCCACTTTCTTAAAAAAATCTTGGGTCAAAATAGCATTTTTAGACTGAGATAAGCACTTTGGTGACATTTTCCTGTAACTTGTTCCCAGTACATTGTAAGTGGCTGCTGACTTTGTGAGGTCTCTAAAAGGTGGTTTTAGGAGCCCAACACAAAATACATGAGCCCTAATGCCTTCCTTCAGACAAAACTGACACCCACTTTCCTTAAAAAATCGTGGCTCAAAATAGCACTTTTGGGCTGAGATAAGCACTTTGGTGACATTTTCCTGTAACTTGTTCCCAGTACATTCTAAGTGGCTGCTGACTTTGTGAGGTCTCTAAAAGTGGGTTTTAGGAGCCCAACACAAAATACATAAGCCCTAATGCCTTCTTTCAGACAAAACTGACACCCACTTTCTTAAAAAAATCTTGGGTCAAAATAGCATTTTTAGACTGAGATAAGCACTTTGGTGACATTTTCCTGTAACTTGTTCCCAGTACATTGTAAGTGGCTGCTGACTTTGTGAGGTCTCTAAAAGGTGGTTTTAGGAGCCCAACACAAAATACATGAGCCCTAATGCCTTCCTTCAGACAAAACTGACACCCACTTTCCTTAAAAAATCGTGGCTCAAAATAGCACTTTTGGGCTGAGATAAGCACTTTGGTGACATTTTCCTGTAACTTGTTCCCAGTACATTCTAAGTGGCTGCTGACTTTGTGAGGTCTCTAAAAGTGGGTTTTAGGAGCCCAACACAAAATACATGAGCCCTAATGCCTTCCTTCAGACAAAACTGACACCCACTTTCCTTAAAAAATCGTGGCTCAAAATAGCACTTTTGGGCTGAGATAAGCACTTTGGTGACATTTTCCTGTAACTTGTTCCCAGTACATTCTAAGTGGCTGCTGACTTTGTGAGGTCTCTAAAAGTGGGTTTTAGGAGCCCAACACAAAATACATGAGCCCTAATGCCTTCCTTCAGACAAAACTGACACCCACTTTCCTTAAAAAATCGTGGCTCAAAATAGCACTTTTGGGCTGAGATAAGCACTTTGGTGACATTTTCCTGTAACTTGTTCCCAGTACATTCTAAGTGGCTGCTGACTTTGTGAGGTCTCTAAAAGTGGGTTTTAGGAGCCCAACACAAAATACATGAGCCCTAATGCCTTCCTTCAGACAAAACTGACACCCACTTTCCTTAAAAAATCGTGGCTCAAAATAGCACTTTTGGGCTGAGATAAGCACTTTGGTGACATTTTCCTGTAACTTGTTCCCAGTACATTCTAAGTGGCTGCTGACTTTGTGAGGTCTCTAAAAGTGGGTTTTAGGAGCCCAACACAAAATACATGAGCCCTAATGCCTTCCTTCAGACAAAACTGACACCCACTTTCCTTAAAAAATCGTGGCTCAAAATAGCACTTTTGGGCTGAGATAAGCACTTTGGTGACATTTTCCTGTAACTTGTTCCCAGTACATTCTAAGTGGCTGCTGACTTTGTGAGGTCTCTAAAAGTGGGTTTTAGGAGCCCAACACAAAATACATAAGCCCTAATGCCTTCTTTCAGACAAAACTGACACCCACTTTCTTAAAAAAATCTTGGGTCAAAATAGCATTTTTAGACTGAGATAAGCACTTTGGTGACATTTTCCTGTAACTTGTTCCCAGTACATTGTAAGTGGCTGCTGACTTTGTGAGGTCTCTAAAAGGTGGTTTTAGGAGCCCAACACAAAATACATGAGCCCTAATGCCTTCCTTCAGACAAAACTGACACCCACTTTCCTTAAAAAATCGTGGCTCAAAATAGCACTTTTGGGCTGAGATAAGCACTTTGGTGACATTTTCCTGTAACTTGTTCCCAGTACATTCTAAGTGGCTGCTGACTTTGTGAGGTCTCTAAAAGTGGGTTTTAGGAGCCCAACACAAAATACATGAGCCCTAATGCCTTCCTTCAGACAAAACTGACACCCACTTTCCTTAAAAAATCGTGGCTCAAAATAGCACTTTTGGGCTGAGATAAGCACTTTGGTGACATTTTCCTGTAACTTGTTCCCAGTACATTCTAAGTGGCTGCTGACTTTGTGAGGTCTCTAAAAGTGGGTTTTAGGAGCCCAACACAAAATACATGAGCCCTAATGCCTTCCTTCAGACAAAACTGACACCCACTTTCCTTAAAAAATCGTGGCTCAAAATAGCACTTTTGGGCTGAGATAAGCACTTTGGTGACATTTTCCTGTAACTTGCTCCCAGTACATTCTAAGTGGCTGCTGACTTTGTGAGGTCTCTAAAAGTGGGTTTTAGGAGCCCAACACAAAATACATAACACTGCGCAAAAAACCCAAGAATCCCTAGATATCGTTGCCCGAATATTACCAGATATGATGCAAATATGATGATATCCAAATGGGATACTCTCCGAACAGTATTTGAAATATATTTCATGGTCGGAGCATATCAACTACGGATGTGGGACCACTTTTATTCTTGATAGAATATGGAGTGTATCATCCCAGATACTGTATATTACCACATGCCATATTCGGGAAATAATTCTAATCAGTGTCTAAAATATCTCATCAGAAATGGACAGCTGTCATATGTGGAGATGATTCGTTACTCATATCCAATGTCAAGATATGACCACTATCCATATTTGAAGTCCAAACACCAGTTGCAGCTTATGTCAGGATATTGCATTGATACGATCTGTAACCATATTTGAAGTCCAAACACCACTTTCATTTTATGTCAGGATATTGTATCGATACGACCTGTAACCATATTTGAAGTACGACCTGTAACCATATTTGAAGTCCAAACACCACTTGCATTTTATGTCAGGATATTGTATCGATATGACCTGTAACCATATTTGAAGTACGACCTGTAACCATATTTGAAGTCCAAACACCACTTGCATTTTATGTCAGGATATTATATCGATATGACCTGTAACCATATTTGAAGTCCAAACACCACTTGCATTTTATGTCAGGATATTGTATCGATACGACCTGGAACCATATTTGAAGTCCTAACACCACTTGCATTTTATGTCAGGATATTGTATCGATACGACCTGTAACCATATTTGAAGTCCAAACACCACTTGCATATTATGTCAGGATATTGTATTGATACGACCTGTAACCATATTTGAAGTCCAAACACCACTTGCATATTATGTCAGGTTATTGTATTGATACGGCCTGTAACCATGGCCGATCTACTTTGAAGATAAATATTAAGCTAAAAATTACAACAAAAAATCACTTTCAAATGAGCAATATTTATTTTTTAACAGAGCTGGGGCCAAGACCTCCAAAACACACACACACCTCAAAAATCTTCTCCACACACACACCTCAAACTCTCCCTCTCTCCACACACGCACTTCCAAACTCCCTCTCCACACAACTAGGAACAAGGTAGGAACGACGGGTCAAGATTGGGCAGAAGTCTCTGGAGAACTGAACTGACTTTTTAAACGGAACGGGTGTGAGTGATGCTAAAAAAATATTAAAATAAACATCCACACACACACACACACACACACACACACACACACACACACACACACACACACACACACACACACACACACACACACACTACCCTAAACTGTTCACAACTGTACTCCTAAAAACAGTATTAAAATAAAAACATCCACACACACTACCGTTAACTGTGCACAACTGTACTCCGAAGCTTTTGAAAGGGTGCATAAATGTTTCGTGTTCCAGTTCAGTTCCCCATAGCTTTGTTTGATTGGCTCAGCATCAGATTTGAACCAGAAACATAATGACACCTTCACGTGTTTCCAGTCCAAATCTGCCGCTAAGCCAATCAAACAAAGTAAACTGAACTGGAACCATTTATACTCCCTTCCAAAAGCTTAGGAGTCCAGTAGCCTATACACAAATCCACAGAGCGCTGCCCTGTAGGTGGCGCAGCCATTGCTGCGGTGTCAGACTCGGTGTCAGTCAGCTGCAGTCACTGACGTTACTCTTGAGTCTTTTACCTGCTTTTTACTAACTTTTACTAACACTAACTTTACAAAGATGTATAGTTATTTAGTAATTAAACCAAGCAGGTAAAGAGTAACGTCAACAGACGGACAGAACCGCAACAGCTGCTGACTGAGTCTGACACCGCAGCAATGGCGCGCTACCTACAGGGCAGCGCTCCGTGGATTAGTGTATAACTAAAAGGCTTTACACTCCAGTGTCGCCTTCTTCCTTCTCACTCTCCTGCAGATAGTGATGCTTGCCCTCTGCAGCAGGGGGGTTTGTCTGGTGAAGAGTTCGTAGTTTGTGCGAACACGGTTGGACTTCGGCTCCACACACTTCCTTCCTTTTCATCCAGGGCAGTTTGACATGAAGCCATTATTTTGGACAGCCGTCCGGCGCGCCACTTTGGTGAAGTTATTTTAAAGGCAGTCTTGTCTTCATCACTCTCTTCATCACTGACAAAGTTCGCGTCCGCACCACTGAGGTAGTCCAAGTCCTCTCTCTCTCCTCCCTTCTGCCCAATCTTGACCCGTTTCTTGAAAAGCTGTGTAACAGATGAGAAGAGGAGGTTAGACTTTTAAAGCGATCAACAAAACTAAATAAGTAAATACAGTATGAGGGTTATATTATGGCTAGCTCTAGTCCCGAGCATTAGAAAGTTCTCGCTAACCTCTGGACCAGGAACAGTGCATTTTCCATTGACTGTAAAATGAACAGGTGTACATTATGACAAGGGCTCCCAAGCTTTTCAGGCTGTGACCCCCCTTCATAATATTTGAACTGGGGACCCCCCACCCTGACAAGCACTTGGAATTTTAGGAGTTGAGGCATTACATTTAGTTGACACGGTTCCACAGATAAATGTTGTGAAAATAGCTGATCTACAAACTCACAACTTGAGGACGTCCTCAGAGTTACTACAGGGGGTCCGCCAAATCTTTGTTTGATATGATTTTTTTTTTTACATTAACCACTTGAACCCTAGCATCCCTTTTCTGAGGAGAACTTTAGCCAGAAAAAAGATCAGCAAAAGTTTATCTGAAACACAATTTTATACAATATAGAGGGGGTCCCTGCTTCAACTCTCTCTCAGCTTGGCCTGAAAACGTTGAAGACCCCTGCGTTAAACAGTATGTTGGTTTGTTTACTGTCGAATGTACCCCCCAAAATCATTTGGGTCCCCGACCCCCAGTTTGGGAACCATTGAGAGTAGGATCACTACACTTGAGAAAACCTAAGTATGATTTTGATATTCACTGAAACAAGGCAGTTTTATGATGCTGAAAGCCTATTGTCTATGGTGGGAAGCCTTTTATAACCCCACCTTTTGTGTAAAATTCACATTTTGGCCAGGAAATAAAACGTCCTGACAGAAAAGCTTTGATTCACTCAAGTGTGCCACCGATCTGGACTGGACAATAAAAAAATGCTATGACAGATCTGTAGAATAGGCTTAAAGGTAGGGTAAGTGATTTGCTTTGGTTAAAATAAGTGTTAAATAGCTCTATATTGTGATAGTACTCATTGCTATAGAGTGTTTGTTCAGTAACAGGAGTCTCCTTGTCTCTCCACCTCTTTATTAAACAGAAAATGCATTTTAGTTTCAGTTCAATTTTATCCAACCAGGACAGAGAACTCAATCAGGATACAGATTAAACAAGTGAAATTGGAAGTGATGACACTAAGAAATGAGCAGACAAAATTGGAACTGGAACACTATACAAATTAAGCTAAAAAAAATTACTTTCTCCTGATTGGCTGAGATTTTGACACCTACCGAAACATTTATTTTCTGTTTATTAAAGAGCTGGAGAGACAGGGAGACATCTGTTACTGAAAAAACACTCTATAGCAATGATTACTATCAGAATATAGTATTTTAACCTTTTAACAAAATACTTTTAGTTTTAACCAAAAAATATCACTTACCCTACCTTTAAGATCAGAAACCCATGTTTTTGTTTTGGCGAGTAGTGAAACTAGTATATTGTTTATTTTTTACTACTAATATAGCTCTGGACCAGAGCTATATTATGGCAGCTACACAACCCAAGCTATAAACATTGTATGACCCCTCTGCTTTGTCTCCTCCAGTGTATTTCTCAGTAATTACCACCTCACTGTTATATCCCTTACATAAAAAAGGTAATTGATAATTCACGTGATCAATAAAATGCAACAGTAATAGAGCAGGGCAATAACTCACCCGATCTTTCCTGCTGGTAAGGGTCTTTATCCAGTTCCATCTTCTGAGCGGCTTTGATGTTCTCATAAGCCCTGTTGCAGGCTCCTAGTGAATGAAAATTACAACACAAATACCAAGTTATGAACTCTAAATGTATTATAGTAAGGCATCTCAAAAGGATAGTGATCACTCAAAGAAATGAGCAGACAAAATGTAAACTGGCAAACAAAATGGGGGTACTCTCCTGATGAACATTTATTTTCTGTTTATTTGAGAGCAAGAAGAGACCCCTGTTATTTAGCAAACACTATAGAAATTACCATTTGAATAGAAAACTAACCTTTTTAACAAAAACAACAATATAACATTTTGCAATATTAGATGGTTAGTGTGCCATCTGTTATCTTTAACAGTGTCAAATCAACACTAATCTACAATGTAGGTATTTAGCAGACGCTTTTTATCCAGAGCGACTTGCAGTAAGCAAGGTAACGCATACATAGGAAATACCTCACGATCACAGGTAAGCAGCAGGTCATCCAATTGTTAAAATTACAAGCAATTTAAGGACATAAGTCCCCAAATTAACGTGATATCAGACTTACTTCTGACTAGGCTGGTGGTCCACTGGGGCTCTGAGTCGTGAATAGCCTGCATCACAGCCTGGGTCACCACCTCATTGTGAGCAGTACGGAAGCTGTGGAAAATCACACTTTTAAGATACCCCTCATTCAGCATAATATTTTTTTCCTAAAATGTTTATCCCACGATTTTGTAACCCCATTTTTTACACCCAGTGCCAATTGTCTATGTAATCCTGGGCACTACCTTCCCTCTGCCAACCTAGGGAGGCCAGGGCCGAGCTCATGCCTCCTTCAATGCATGAGAGCCAACTGACCTTCTTATCACCTGACAGGGGAGAGTTTCCCTGGTTGGACGTAGCGCGTGGAAGGAACACGTTATTCCAACCAGTTCCTTTCCCCTCCATCAGGTGCCCCGGCTGGCCAGGGGGAGGCAGTATTGAGACCAGGATTACTGCATGTTTTTGTGAGGGTATCTACCCTAGGAGACACGGGGAGAACATGCAAACTCCACACAGAGAGGCCCTTTCGCCAACCCCACCTAGGGTATGGGCACTGATATTTTCAGCATAACATGATACAAAAGTGTTATGTTATTTCACAAACAGAGGCATTTCAGAGGTGGGGGGGGGGGGTGGGAACATACCTGTCCTCCGGCTGGACCTGCCATCTCTCTCCGAGGCTTCTATAGATTTAACGGACGGTGGTCTGTAGGGACATTAATACAGTGGTGTCAGTCTAACTGTACTTTTCAGGCCCTGACCCCCCAAAATAATCATATTTGAACTGGGGACCCCCCACCTTGACAAGCACTTGGAATTGTAGGCATTACATTTAGTTTGACTCGGTTCCACAGATAAATATTGTGAAAATATCCGAACTACAAGCTCACAACGCCTAGCACTGCTAGGCGTGAGCTTGTAGATCGGCTGATTTCACAATATTTGCCTATTTTTTACATAATATTTGGCCAATTTGGTATTAAAAGGTCTTAAATTCCTTAAATTGTAACTTTATAAATGTGCAGATACCCTGTATACACTGTATGTTGGTGTGTTTACTGTTGAGTGAGAAAACAATGTTGCACATTAAGCTAATCATCTGGGGACCCCCCTGGGAGTCCAGACCCACAGGTTGAGAACCACTGCTCTAGGGTCTAGGCACCTAGCTCTCCTTACGCTTTACTTTGGGATATACTCCATACATCAAAACGGCTCACGATGTGAGCCGTTGTGAGCTTGTAGATCGGCTATCGAGGTATTAAAAGGTCTTAAAAGTCCTTAAATTGTAACTTTATAAATGTGCAGGTACCCTGTATACAATTTTACTGTATGTTGGTTTCTTTACTGTCGAGTGAGAAAACAATGTTGCACTAAGGTAATCATCTGGGGACCCTCCAAATCATTTGGGGACCCCCAGTTTGGGAACCATTGCAAGTATGATCACTACACTTGAGTAAACATAAGTATGATTTTGATATTCGCTTAAACAAAGGCAGTTTCATGATGCTGAAAGCCTATTGTCTATGGTGGGAAGCCTCTCAGACCCCCACATTTTGTGTAAAATCCACTTTTTGGGAAGGAAATAAAATATGTCCACCAGACAGAGAATCTTTGATTCACTCAAGTGTGTTTATTCAAGTCCTGCATCACCCTGTTAGCGTATTTCTCAGTAATGACCACCTCACTGTTAATTATCCCTTACATAAAAAGGCAATTGATAATACACGTGATCAATCAAATGCAATAGTAATAGAGCAGGGCAATAACTCACCCGATCTGTCCTGCTGGTAAGGGTCTTCGTCTTTTTTATGTCCTCCGGTCCCGTCCAGCTCCATCTTTTCACTGCCTCCTAGTGAATGAAAATTACAACACAAATACCATGTTATGAACTCTAAGTGTATTATATTAAGACATCTCAAAAGGATAGTATTAGTGATCACTCAAAATGCAAACTAAATGGGAGTACTCTCCTGATGATGAAATGTATTTTGTTTATTTGAGAGCTAGAAGAGACAGGGAGACTCCTGTTATTTAGCAAACACTATAGAAATGATTACCATTTGAATAGCAAACTAACCTTTAAAAAAAAAGGGGAAAAAAAGAAAAAAAACACTTACACCAATATTACATTTTGCAATATTAGATGGTCAGTGTGCCATCTGTCATCTTTAACCGTGTCAAATCAACACTAATGAACAATGTAGGCATTTAGCAGACACTTTGTATCCAGAGCGACTTACATTAAGCAAGGTTATCACATACATGCAGAGAGACAGTGTAGTGCCTCAGTAAAGTAGGATCACAGGTAAGCCAGGTCATCAAATTGTTAAAATCACAACCAATTTAAGGTCATATTACTACTCAGATTAACAGCCTGATATAAAACTTACTTTGGAGTTGGTGGAGGCTCAACTTTGGTGTCTGAAATCCTCTATTGTCTGGATCACAGCAGTTGTAACCTCCTCCTTATGAAGCGTTCGGAAGCTGAAGACAGACACACACACACACACACACACACACACACACACACACACACACACACACACACACACACACACACACACACACACACACACACACACACACACACACACACACACACACAGATGCATTTAAAAACCAAGACCAGACCAAGGCATGTATGAATACAGTGGTGTCCAAGGCAATTATGTGCTGTGGAAGGCAGATAATGTTAATTATAATTGGATGCTTGGTCAAACATATCAATAATAATTTAGAAACAAATATAGTCTGGGAAAGCCAGACGATCAGAGATCTCTGCCTACTGACATGTCTGTGGTCATCTAAATTCAAAATGGTCACCATTATGTTAAATATATGGACTCAAGGCAGACTGTCTCACGATTATAAACATTTTGATATTGACCATTTGAGTACATACTGTACAGCTACCTTCACCAGTGGAATGCAAGTATGGATTAAAATTGTAAATACTAGTAGCCCACCAATTTGGAATGAGTAAAATGATTTTTCTCAACATCTGCTGCCTTTTAAAATGTACATGTTTTGGGGGGTCTTTTTTGGATTGAGATGGTCCAGGGGCTGGGTCTGGCCCCCAGGCCCATGTAAAGACTACGCAATAAAGTGTATGAATGGTACCAATAAATGGACTCAATTACGCCCCATCTTAGGTGTGCGCTGGTGTCACACAAAAATAGCTGATCTACAAGTGATGCAACACATTGTGAGCTTGTAGACCAGCCATTTTTAATACAGGCACCTTGTGCAACAAAGTATAAACCAGGCTTTATGGTTCATTTGTATCTCTGAGTTAAATTGTGTATCAACGTGTTAATCTTTGTATACAGTCAAATAAATTATTATGACATGACATCACAGAAATTTAACAGATGCCTGTTAAGTTGCACTGACAAGACTATTCATTCATATTCACACTTGATAGTGTAAATATACTCATAGTATTGACAGTAGCAATAATCTACTGAGTCATTATATTCACTGCTGATGGTTTAACACAGCCACAATTGGCACAGTGTACAGTAGGCTACAATAATTTAGATTACATTAGTAAAGGTCAATTGTAATGGTATTTGCCTTATTTTCTCACTGTTTGCCCAGATTATTACTATCTCTATTAATTACCTGTCTCTGCACCAAAAGGTAGACACAAACAAGAAATAGCATAAGAGATTGGATGACAGCTCATTTTGGTTAAAGGTAGGGTAAGTGATATTTTTGGGTTAAAACAAACAATTTTTAAGGTTAAAGTACTATATTGTGATAGTAATCATTGGTACTGTATAGCAGGGGTCTTCAACAGGGGGTCCTCAGAGTTACTACAGGGGGGCCAACACATGTTTGTGTGATAGGAACTTTTTTTTTTAACCTGTTGAAACCTAGAATTCCTTTTCTGAGGGGAACATTAGCCAAAAATAGCAGATCTACAAGCTTGTAGATCGGCATTTCAGTTTGGTTAACAGTTACTGAACAAAATCTCTATAGCAATGATTACTGTCACACAATATAGAGCTACTTAACACTGTTACTGAACAAACACTATAGCTACTATCACAATATAGAGCTATTTAACACTGTTACTGAACAAACACTCTATAGCAATGAGTACTATCACAATATAGAGCTATTTAACACTGTTACTGAACAAACACTCTATAGTAATGAGTACTATCACAATATAGAGCTATTTAACACTGTTACTGAACAAACACTCTATAGCAATGAGTACTATCACAATATAGAGCTACTTAACACTGTTACTGAACAAACACTCTATAGCAATGAGTACTATCACAATATAGAGCTACTTAACACTGTTACTGAACAAACACTCTATAGCAATGATTACTATCACAATATAGAGCTACTTAACACTGTTACTGAACAAACACTCTATAGCAATGAGTACTATCACAATATAGAGCTACTTAACACTGTTACTGAACAAACACTCTATAGCAATGAGTACTATCACAATATAGAGCTATTTAACACTGTTACTGAACAAACACTATAGCTACTATCACAATATAGAGCTATTTAACACTGTTAATGAACAAACACTCTATAGCAATGAGTACTATCACAATATAGAGCTATTTAACACTTATTTTAACCAAAGAAAATCACTTCCCCTATGCCTTTAATTAAGTAAAAATACACGGTAGATTATCAAAGTGGGGTCCAGGGAGGGACCACCAGAGCTTTCTGAGGGGGTTCCCTAGCTATATTAGTTAATATAGCATGAAAAAAACAGTTTAACCACCCTATTACATCAGCTATTTGAAAATAGCAGATCTACAAGCTCAGGTTGCAAATATTTTCAGAAGGGGGTCTGCAGCCAAATAGCCTCTATTTTGGATTTGGGGGTCCTTGACATGAAGGACCACTGCATTTTCATGAGAAAATATAAAAGCTGTGCATTACCTGTAATATTATCTCACTGCTCCAACCTCTGTGACTGTGCATGCCAAAAGTCTCCAAAAGTCTCCACAAATATATCAGCAGCTTGTAGAAACTTACTTTCTTGTCCAACAGTCTTTTAGTGCCTTTATTTCAGTTAGTTTTAACCTAAATCACTTCAGCTATCACAGAGCCTGCATCCTGCATGAGAGTTACTGACTGCGCGCACTCAGAGTTCATTCAAGGTTCACTGCTGCTCCAATGAGTCAAGAGCCAATAGCTGCCTGCAACGTCATGGCACTTTAGCACACAGCCAATTGCATTTCGTTTTTTCAAACTGAAATTTGGCGGGCATGAACCCACAAAGCAACAGACGTCTGCAATGCATTGTGGGACTTGTAGTTAATTTTGGAAGTGCTTTCCATTGACACGCTGTATGTGTCGTTTTTTCAGAAACTACAACATGGCGTCTACATTCATTCACTGTTGATATGCAATATATTCAGTTAGTTTGGGCATTAAAATGTGTTTAAATCAGATTTCATTACAGCTGATTATTTGCTTATATAACCTGTCAATGAATATATGATGTCTGTTGTATGATGTCGTTTTTTAAAACTTATTTCAAGCATGATTATTTGTGTTAGGCATTGATGAATACAGTAAATTATGTTTAATATCTGGTTGCCATATATTGTTCCAATTTTTTAAGTATTTTACCCATATTTGCATATTTATTTAAAAGGATTTTTATTTTTAGTTCTGTGCCACTTTTCCCCAAAACAAGTGTATGTTGGGCTGATATATACACTGTAACAAGTTCTGTCACATCTATAATGTGAATTGTAGTTTTTTCATTACATTAATATATTCCGCATGTGTGTGTGTGTGCGTGTGCGTGCGTGCGTTTATCATTAAATGGGTGATAATTGCCCCCATTTCCATAGTCCCCCATAGATGTTTAACAATGACCATACCTGACTGGTCAAGACCTTTGCATAGCCAACAGTTTGCCATATGTATACAAGCCTTTAATCATGGAGTCTGGGTTCAAGACCCGAGGTCATTATTTCAAAGCAGTATGCTGCTGTGTACTTTGTGCAACAAAATAACACCTTGTACAAGCGGCATGCACCTATTTTGTATGTTTGAAGAGCATCATACTGTGTACTGTATGTGTTTTGTGTACACACACTGTCTGTCTGTCTGTCTGTCTGTCTGTCTGTCTGTCTGTCTGTCTGTCTGTCTGTCTGTCTGTCTCGCCATTGCAGTCCCGAGTTTAGGCCTGCATTGGGGATTGTGTTCCATTACTCCCCCCACTAGAGGAATATAGGCCTATCCCTACTTGTCCTCTCAGTTTCTATCATTTCAGAATAGATACACTAGCCCTCCTATTTAGGATACAAAGCTAGTGTCCTCATGGAACTTATCAAGGAACTTTGATGTTCTTGCTAGAGGCCTTGATCACTTAGCATGGTCCTTACCAAGAGAGGGCCATAGACTCACTGATTATACTGGTCTCGTTCACGTCCAAGATGATTAACTGAATGCTTACACTTACCTAATACCTACCATTAAATTCAAGAGAAACGCTGATAGAGTCCAATGTATGCCTTGATCAACATTCAGACTTCCCTAAATATAATGACAGCTTGCTGTCCCATAGCCAATTCAACTGCATACTTTCTGGGGGTCTTTACCCAGAGATGTTCTGTTTTTATCCAGTTACCAGCAAAGCAGAATCATTTGCAATGCATACAGAAATAAGGACATGTACAAGCTTGCTGCCTCTGTGTTGTTTATGAAAGGTAAAAACAACAGATCTGCATGCTTAGCTTCCCTGGTAAGGATCCTTGGGCTCTGTGAGCCCTATCCCATTTTGACCCTACCTGTGAGACAGACTGTATCCACTTAAAGCTCTTGAGCTCGACCCATTGGATAACTTATACATCAGTTAAATATTTTACATAATATGAACCCAAGATAATTGTGACACACAAAGATATGCCATAGATGTAATCAGTACAGTACTAGTCCATACCCGGGGATGTGAGCACTGAAAGTATTTGCAGACTTTGGGTTATGCACTGCGTACACAGTATGCTTAGATCAACTACAGTAGGAGAGGAGGTTTCTCATTTGATCATGGCTGTGTGTAACAACTTGTCATTTACCTGACATTGAGTAGTCTTTACCATAACCTGACATTTCCAGACCAAAGGTCATATTTGGAACGCATATATGACACAAATAAGATGTAGCTGGAATCCTAGTATAATATACTATGTCCTCTCTCACCCAAAACAGGCCCAATGGCAACATCTTTGGTATTATGTTATGACAAAGGGTGATGATATATGCTACAGATATTGCCATTATTCTACTCAAAATAGGGTATCAATATATTCCGGTATACTTAATTCTCTAGTGGCTCCAGAGTCAAGATATGACTTTAAGTGATATGAGCTTAACATAGACTGTATTTGTGACACATTCAGATATGCCATAGATTTGATCCGTATTCTAGAAAAAAAATTGTGCTCAGATATGTCCAGATAGGATATAAGGTGATATTTGGAACACACAGATGACACAAATAAGATGTAGCTGGTATCCTTATATAATATATGTCCTCATGAGGTATCTTGGGTTCATATTTGACCAAATATGGCATATCAATAAACTCAGGATATGTATCAGAAATGTTCTGTATTCTACATAAAATCCAGTGACGTAGCCAATGAGATATTTTCGGATTCTGGCTCAATTTGCCCAGTATAAATCACCAGATTCTGTCAATTTTCATCACCTATCAATATCAGGTAAATATCTCACCCAAAACAGGCCCAATGGCAAAATCTTTGGTATTATGTTATATATGACAAAGGGTGATGATATATGCTACAGATATTGCCATTATTCTACTCAAAATAGGGTATCAATATATTCCGGTATACTTAATTCTCTAGTGGCTCCAGAGTCAAGATATGACTTTAAGTGATATGAGCTTAACATAGACTGTATTTGTGACACATTCAGATATGCCATAGATTTGATCCGTATTCTAGAAAAAAAATTTGTGCTCAGATATGTCCAGATAGGACATAAGGTGATATTTGGAACACACAGATGACACAAATAAGATGTAGCTGGTATCCTTATATAATATATGTCCTCATGATGTATATTGGGTTCATATTTGACCAAATATGGCATATCAATAAACTCAGGATATGTATCAGAAATGTTCTGTATTCTACATAAAATCCAGTGACGTATCCAATGAGATATTTTCGGATTCAGGCCCTTTTTGCCCAGTATAAATCACCAGATTCTGTCCATTTTCATGACCTATCTATATCAGTTAAATATCTCACCCAAAACAGGTCCAATGGCAATATCTGTAGTAAATATGTTTTATATGACAAAAGATGATGATATATGCTACAGATATTGCCATTATTCTACTCGAAATAGGGTGTCATTATATTCCTATATACTGCGTTACGTCATATTCATACATTGTGTATGACAAGCAGATGAATATTTCATCCATATTTGTATGAATATGGCTTATGTCAACAAAACTTTCAATATGCATCGGAAATGGTCTGTATTCTTTAGTGGTTCCAGAGTAAAGATATGACTTTAAGTGATATATGAACTCAATATCTGACACATCCAGATATGCCATAGACTTAATCAGTATTCTAGAAGAATATTGTGAACAGATATATCCAGATATGATCTAAGGTCATTTATGGAACACATACATGACAAAATTAAAATGTTGCTCATATCCTAGTACAATATATTATCTTCATGATGTATATTAGGTTAATATTTGCCCAGATATGTTGCATATCAACAAAACTCAGGATATGCATCAGAAATGTCCGTATTCTAGCAAGAATCAAAAAACTGATATTTGGGGATTCTGGCTCTTTTCGCCCAGTGTAAGCCCTAATGCCTTCTTTCAGACAAAACTGACACCCACTTTCTTAAAAAAATCTTGGGTCAAAATAGCATTTTTAGACTGAGATAAGCACTTTGGTGACATTTTCCTGTAACTTGTTCCCAGTACATTGTAAGTGGCTGCTGACTTTGTGAGGTCTCTAAAAGGTGGTTTTAGGAGCCCAACACAAAATACATGAGCCCTAATGCCTTCCTTCAGACAAAACTGACACCCACTTTCCTTAAAAAATCGTGGCTCAAAATAGCACTTTTGGGCTGAGATAAGCACTTTGGTGACATTTTCCTGTAACTTGTTCCCAGTACATTCTAAGTGGCTGCTGACTTTGTGAGGTCTCTAAAAGTGGGTTTTAGGAGCCCAACACAAAATACATGAGCCCTAATGCCTTCCTTCAGACAAAACTGACACCCACTTTCCTTAAAAAATCGTGGCTCAAAATAGCACTTTTGGGCTCAGATAAGCACTTTGGTGACATTTTCCTGTAACTTGTTCCCAGTACATTCTAAGTGGCTGCTGACTTTGTGAGGTCTCTAAAAGTGGGTTTTAGGAGCCCAACACAAAATACATGAGCCCTAATGCCTTCTTTCAGACAAAACTGACACCCACTTTCTTAAAAAAATCTTGGGTCAAAATAGCATTTTTAGACTGAGATAAGCACTTTGGTGACATTTTCCTGTAACTTGTTCCCAGTACATTGTAAGTGGCTGCTGACTTTGTGAGGTCTCTAAAAGGTGGTTTTAGGAGCCCAACACAAAATACATGAGCCCTAATGCCTTCCTTCAGACAAAACTGACACCCACTTTCCTTAAAAAATCGTGGCTCAAAATAGCACTTTTGGGCTGAGATAAGCACTTTGGTGACATTTTCCTGTAACTTGTTCCCAGTACATTCTAAGTGGCTGCTGACTTTGTGAGGTCTCTAAAAGTGGGTTTTAGGAGCCCAACACAAAATACATGAGCCCTAATGCCTTCCTTCAGACAAAACTGACACCCACTTTCCTTAAAAAATCGTGGCTCAAAATAGCACTTTTGGGCTGAGATAAGCACTTTGGTGACATTTTCCTGTAACTTGTTCCCAGTACATTCTAAGTGGCTGCTGACTTTGTGAGGTCTCTAAAAGTGGGTTTTAGGAGCCCAACACAAAATACATGAGCCCTAATGCCTTCCTTCAGACAAAACTGACACCCACTTTCCTTAAAAAATCGTGGCTCAAAATAGCACTTTTGGGCTGAGATAAGCACTTTGGTGACATTTTCCTGTAACTTGTTCCCAGTACATTCTAAGTGGCTGCTGACTTTGTGAGGTCTCTAAAAGTGGGTTTTAGGAGCCCAACACAAAATACATGAGCCCTAATGCCTTCCTTCAGACAAAACTGACACCCACTTTCCTTAAAAAATCGTGGCTCAAAATAGCACTTTTGGGCTGAGATAAGCACTTTGGTGACATTTTCCTGTAACTTGTTCCCAGTACATTCTAAGTGGCTGCTGACTTTGTGAGGTCTCTAAAAGTGGGTTTTAGGAGCCCAACACAAAATACATAAGCCCTAATGCCTTCTTTCAGACAAAACTGACACCCACTTTCTTAAAAAAATCTTGGGTCAAAATAGCATTTTTAGACTGAGATAAGCACTTTGGTGACATTTTCCTGTAACTTGTTCCCAGTACATTGTAAGTGGCTGCTGACTTTGTGAGGTCTCTAAAAGGTGGTTTTAGGAGCCCAACACAAAATACATGAGCCCTAATGCCTTCCTTCAGACAAAACTGACACCCACTTTCCTTAAAAAATCGTGGCTCAAAATAGCACTTTTGGGCTGAGATAAGCACTTTGGTGACATTTTCCTGTAACTTGTTCCCGGTACATTCTAAGTGGCTGCTGACTTTGTGAGGTCTCTAAAAGTGGGTTTTAGGAGCCCAACACAAAATACATGAGCCCTAATGCCTTCCTTCAGACAAAACTGACACCCACTTTCCTTAAAAAATCGTGGCTCAAAATAGCACTTTTGGGCTGAGATAAGCACTTTGGTGACATTTTCCTGTAACTTGTTCCCAGTACATTCTAAGTGGCTGCTGACTTTGTGAGGTCTCTAAAAGTGGGTTTTAGGAGCCCAACACAAAATACATGAGCCCTAATGCCTTCCTTCAGACAAAACTGACACCCACTTTCCTTAAAAAATCGTGGCTCAAAATAGCACTTTTGGGCTGAGATAAGCACTTTGGTGACATTTTCCTGTAACTTGTTCCCAGTACATTCTAAGTGGCTGCTGACTTTGTGAGGTCTCTAAAAGTGGGTTTTAGGAGCCCAACACAAAATACATGAGCCCTAATGCCTTCCTTCAGACAAAACTGACACCCACTTTCCTTAAAAAATCGTGGCTCAAAATAGCACTTTTGGGCTGAGATAAGCACTTTGGTGACATTTTCCTGTAACTTGTTCCCAGTACATTCTAAGTGGCTGCTGACTTTGTGAGGTCTCTAAAAGTGGGTTTTAGGAGCCCAACACAAAATACATGAGCCCTAATGCCTTCCTTCAGACAAAACTGACACCCACTTTCCTTAAAAAATCGTGGCTCAAAATAGCACTTTTGGGCTGAGATAAGCACTTTGGTGACATTTTCCTGTAACTTGTTCCCAGTACATTCTAAGTGGCTGCTGACTTTGTGAGGTCTCTAAAAGTGGGTTTTAGGAGCCCAACACAAAATACATGAGCCCTAATGCCTTCCTTCAGACAAAACTGACACCCACTTTCCTTAAAAAATCGTGGCTCAAAATAGCACTTTTGGGCTGAGATAAGCACTTTGGTGACATTTTCCTGTAACTTGTTCCCAGTACATTCTAAGTGGCTGCTGACTTTGTGAGGTCTCTAAAAGTGGGTTTTAGGAGCCCAACACAAAATACATGAGCCCTAATGCCTTCCTTCAGACAAAACTGACACCCACTTTCCTTAAAAAATCGTGGCTCAAAATAGCACTTTTGGGCTGAGATAAGCACTTTGGTGACATTTTCCTGTAACTTGTTCCCAGTACATTCTAAGTGGCTGCTGACTTTGTGAGGTCTCTAAAAGTGGGTTTTAGGAGCCCAACACAAAATACATAAGCCCTAATGCCTTCTTTCAGACAAAACTGACACCCACTTTCTTAAAAAAATCCTGGGTCAAAATAGCATTTTTAGACTGAGATAAGCACTTTGGTGACATTTTCCTGTAACTTGTTCCCAGTACATTGTAAGTGGCTGCTGACTTTGTGAGGTCTCTAAAAGGTGGTTTTAGGAGCCCAACACAAAATACATGAGCCCTAATGCCTTCCTTCAGACAAAACTGACACCCACTTTCCTTAAAAAATCGTGGCTCAAAATAGCACTTTTGGGCTGAGATAAGCACTTTGGTGACATTTTCCTGTAACTTGTTCCCAGTACATTCTAAGTGGCTGCTGACTTTGTGAGGTCTCTAAAAGTGGGTTTTAGGAGCCCAACACAAAATACATGAGCCCTAATGCCTTCCTTCAGACAAAACTGACACCCACTTTCCTTAAAAAATCGTGGCTCAAAATAGCACTTTTGGGCTGAGATAAGCACTTTGGTGACATTTTCCTGTAACTTGTTCCCAGTACATTCTAAGTGGCTGCTGACTTTGTGAGGTCTCTAAAAGTGGGTTTTAGGAGCCCAACACAAAATACATGAGCCCTAATGCCTTCCTTCAGACAAAACTGACACCCACTTTCCTTAAAAAATCGTGGCTCAAAATAGCACTTTTGGGCTCAGATAAGCACTTTGGTGACATTTTCCTGTAACTTGTTCCCAGTACATTCTAAGTGGCTGCTGACTTTGTGAGGTCTCTAAAAGTGGGTTTTAGGAGCCCAACACAAAATACATGAGCCCTAATGCCTTCTTTCAGACAAAACTGACACCCACTTTCTTAAAAAAATCTTGGGTCAAAATAGCATTTTTAGACTGAGATAAGCACTTTGGTGACATTTTCCTGTAACTTGTTCCCAGTACATTGTAAGTGGCTGCTGACTTTGTGAGGTCTCTAAAAGGTGGTTTTAGGAGCCCAACACAAAATACATGAGCCCTAATGCCTTCCTTCAGACAAAACTGACACCCACTTTCCTTAAAAAATCGTGGCTCAAAATAGCACTTTTGGGCTGAGATAAGCACTTTGGTGACATTTTCCTGTAACTTGTTCCCAGTACATTCTAAGTGGCTGCTGACTTTGTGAGGTCTCTAAAAGTGGGTTTTAGGAGCCCAACACAAAATACATGAGCCCTAATGCCTTCCTTCAGACAAAACTGACACCCACTTTCCTTAAAAAATCGTGGCTCAAAATAGCACTTTTGGGCTGAGATAAGCACTTTGGTGACATTTTCCTGTAACTTGTTCCCAGTACATTCTAAGTGGCTGCTGACTTTGTGAGGTCTCTAAAAGTGGGTTTTAGGAGCCCAACACAAAATACATGAGCCCTAATGCCTTCCTTCAGACAAAACTGACACCCACTTTCCTTAAAAAATCGTGGCTCAAAATAGCACTTTTGGGCTGAGATAAGCACTTTGGTGACATTTTCCTGTAACTTGTTCCCAGTACATTCTAAGTGGCTGCTGACTTTGTGAGGTCTCTAAAAGTGGGTTTTAGGAGCCCAACACAAAATACATGAGCCCTAATGCCTTCCTTCAGACAAAACTGACACCCACTTTCCTTAAAAAATCGTGGCTCAAAATAGCACTTTTGGGCTGAGATAAGCACTTTGGTGACATTTTCCTGTAACTTGTTCCCAGTACATTCTAAGTGGCTGCTGACTTTGTGAGGTCTCTAAAAGTGGGTTTTAGGAGCCCAACACAAAATACATAAGCCCTAATGCCTTCTTTCAGACAAAACTGACACCCACTTTCTTAAAAAAATCTTGGGTCAAAATAGCATTTTTAGACTGAGATAAGCACTTTGGTGACATTTTCCTGTAACTTGTTCCCAGTACATTGTAAGTGGCTGTGACTTTGTGAGGTCTCTAAAAGTGGGTTTAGGAGCCCAACACAAAATACATGAGCCCTAATGCCTTCCTTCAGACAAAACTGACACCCACTTTCCTTAAAAAATCGTGGCTCAAAATAGCACTTTTGGGCTGAGATAAGCACTTTGGTGACATTTTCCTGTAACTTGTTCCCAGTACATTCTAAGTGGCTGCTGACTTTGTGAGGTCTCTAAGAAAGTGGGTTTTAGGAGCCCAACACAAAATACATAAGCCCTAATGCCTTCTTTCAGACAAAACTGACACCCACTTTCTTAAAAAAATCTTGGGTCAAAATAGCATTTTTAGACTGAGATAAGCACTTTGGTGACATTTTCCTGTAACTTGTTCCCAGTACATTGTAAGTGGCTGCTGACTTTGTGAGGTCTCTAAAAGGTGGTTTTAGGAGCCCAACACAAAATACATGAGCCCTAATGCCTTCCTTCAGACAAAACTGACACCCACTTTCTTAAAAAATCGTGGCTCAAAATAGCACTTTTGGGCTGAGATAAGCACTTTTGTGACATTTCCTGTAACTTGTTCCCAGTACATTCTAAGTGGCTTGCTGACTTTGTGAGGTCTCTAAAAGTGGGTTTTAGGAGCCCAACACAAAATACATAAGCCCTAATGCCTTCTTTCAGACAAAACTGACACCCACTTTCTTAAAAAAATCTTGGGTCAAAATAGCTATTTTTAGACTGAGATAAGCACTTTGGTGACATTTTCCTGTAACTTGTTCCCAGTACATTGTAAGTGGCTGCTGACTTTGTGAGGTCTCTAAAAGGTGGTTTTAGGAGCCCAACACAAAATACATGAGCCCTAATGCCTTCCTTCAGACAAAACTGACACCCACTTTCCTTAAAAAATCGTGGCTCAAAATAGCACTTTTGGCTGAGATAAGCACTTTGGTGACATTTTCCTGTAACTTGTTCCCAGTACATTCTAAGTGGCTGCTGACTTTGTGAGGTCTCTAAAAGTGGTTTAGGAGCCCAACACAAAATACATGAGCCCTAATGCCTTCCTTTCAGACAAAACTGACACACCACTTTCCTTAAAAAATCGTGGCTCAAAATAGCACTTTTGGCTGAGATAAGCACTTTGGTGACATTTTCCTGTAACTTGTTCCCAGTACATTCTAAGTGGCTGCTGACTTTGTGAGGTCTCTAAAAGTGGGTTTTAGGAGCCCAACACAAATACATGAGCCCTAATGCCTTCCTTCAGACAAAACTGACACCACACTTTCCTTAAAAAATCGTGGCTCAAAATAGCACTTTTGGGCTGAGATAAGCACTTTGGTGACATTTTCCTGTAACTTGTTCCCAGTACATTCTAAGTGGCTGCTGACTTTGTGAGGTCTCTAAAAGTGGGTTTTAGGAGCCCAACACAAAATACATGAGCCCTAATGCCTTCCTTCAGACAAAACTGACACCCACTTTCCTTAAAAAATCGTGGCTCAAAATAGCACTTTTGGGCTGAGATAAGCACTTTGGTGACATTTTCCTGTAACTTGTTCCCAGTACATTCTAAAGTGGCTGCTGACTTTGTGAGGTCTCTAAAAGTGGGTTTTAGGAGCCCAACACAAAATACATAAGCCCTAATGCCTTCTTTCAGACAAAACTGACACCCACTTTCTTAAAAAAATCTTGGGTCAAAATAGCATTTTTAGACTGAGATAAGCACTTTGGTGACATTTTCCTGTAACTTGTTCCCAGTACATTGTAAGTGGCTGCTGACTTTGTGAGGTCTCTAAAAGGTGGTTTTAGGAGCCCAACACAAAATACATGAAGCCCTAATGCCTTCCTTCAGACAAAACTGACACCCACTTTCCTTAAAAAATCGTGGCTCAAAATAGCACTTTTGGGCTGAGATAAGCACTTTGGTGACATTTTCCTGTAACTTGTTCCCAGTACATTCTAAGTGGCTGCTGACTTTGTGAGGTCTCTAAAAGGTGGTTTTAGGAGCCCAACACAAAATACATGAGCCCTAATGCCTTCCTTCAGACAAAACTGACACCCACTTTCCTTAAAAAATCGTGGCTCAAAATAGCACTTTTGGGCTGAGATAAGCACTTTGGTGACATTTTCCTTTAACTTGTTCCCAGTACATTCTAAGTGGCTGCTGACTTTGTGAGGTCTCTAAAAGTGGGTTTTAGGAGCCCAACACAAAATACATGAGCCCTAATGCCTTCCTTCAGACAAAACTGACACCCACTTTCCTTAAAAAATCGTGGCTCAAAATAGCACTTTTGGGCTGAGATAAGCACTTTGGTGACATTTTCCTGTAACTTGTTCCCAGTACATTCTAAGTGGCTGCTGACTTTGTGAGGTCTCTAAAAGTGGTTTTAGGAGCCCAACACAAAATACATGAGCCCTAATGCCTTCCTTCAGACAAAACTGACACCCACTTTCCTTAAAAAATCGTGGCTCAAAATAGCACTTTTGGGCTGAGATAAGCACTTTGGTGACATTTTCCTGTAACTTGTTCCCAGTACATTCTAAGTGGCTGCTGACTTTGTGAGGTCTCTAAAAGTGGGTTTTAGGAGCCCAACACAAAATACATAAGCCCTAATGCCTTCTTTCAGACAAAACTGACACCCACTTTCTTAAAAAAATCTTGGGTCAAAATAGCATTTTTAGACTGAGATAAGCACTTTGGTGACATTTTCCTGTAACTTGTTCCCAGTACATTGTAAGTGGCTGCTGACTTTGTGAGGTCTCTAAAAGGTGGTTTTAGGAGCCCAACACAAAATACATGAGCCCTAATGCCTTCCTTCAGACAAAACTGACACCCACTTTCCTTAAAAATCGTGGCTCAAAATAGCACTTTTGGGCTGAGATAAGCACTTGGTGACATTTTCCTGTAACTTGTTCCCAGTACATTCTAAGTGGCTGCTGACTTTGTGAGGTCTCTAAAAGTGGGTTTTAGGAGCCCAACACAAAATACATAAGCCCTAATGCCTTCTTTCAGACAAAACTGACACCCACTTTCTTAAAAAAAATCTTGGGTCAAAATAGCATTTTTAGACTGAGATAAGCACTTTGGTGACATTTTCCTGTAACTTGTTCCCAGTACATTGTAAGTGGCTGCTGACTTTGTGAGGTCTCTAAAAGGTGGTTTTAGGAGCCCAACACAAAATACATGAGCCCTAATGCCTTCCTTCAGACAAAACTGACACCCACTTTCCTTAAAAAATCGTGGCTCAAAATAGCACTTTTGGGCTGAGATAAGCACTTTGGTGACATTTTCCTGTAACTTGTTCCCAGTACATTCTAAGTGGCTGCTGACTTTGTGAGGTCTCTAAAAGGTGGTTTTAGGAGCCCAACACAAAATACATGAGCCCTAATGCCTTCCTTCAGACAAAACTGACACCCACTTTCCTTAAAAAATCGTGGCTCAAAATAGCACTTTTGGGCTGAGATAAGCACTTTGGTGACATTTTCCTGTAACTTGTTCCCAGTACATTCTAAGTGGCTGCTGACTTTGTGAGGTCTCTAAAAGTGGGTTTTAGGAGCCCAACACAAAATACATGAGCCCTAATGCCTTCCTTCAGACAAAACTGACACCCACTTTCCTTAAAAAATCGTGGCTCAAAATAGCACTTTTGGGCTGAGATAAGCACTTTGGTGACATTTTCCTGTAACTTGTTCCCAGTACATTCTAAGTGGCTGCTGACTTGTGAGGTCTCTAAAAGTGGGTTTTAGGAGCCCAACACAAAATACATGAGCCCTAATGCCTTCCTTCAGACAAAACTGACACCCACTTTCCTTAAAAAATCGTGGCTCAAAATAGCACTTTTGGGCTGAGATAAGCACTTTGGTGACATTTTCCTGTAACTTGTTCCCAGTACATCTAAGTGGCTGCTGACTTTGTGAGGTCTCTAAAAGTGGGTTTTAGGAGCCCAACACAAAATACATAAGCCCTAATGCCTTCTTTCAGACAAAACTGACACCCACTTTCTTAAAAAAATCTTGGGTCAAAATAGCATTTTTAGACTGAGATAAGCACTTTGGTGACCATTTTCCTGTAACTTGTTCCCAGTACATTGTAAGTGGCTGCTGACTTTGTGAGGTCTCTAAAAGGTGGTTTTAGGAGCCCAACACAAAATACATGAGCCCTAATGCCTTCCTTCAGACAAAACTGACACCCACTTTCCTTAAAAAATCGTGGCTCAAAATAGCACTTTTGGGCTGAGATAAGCACTTTGGTGACATTTTCCCTGTAACTTGTTCCAGTACATTCTAAGTGGCTGCTGACTTTGTGAGGTCTCTAAAAGGTGGTTTTAGGAGCCCAACACAAAATACATGAGCCCTAATGCCTTCCTTCAGACAAACTGACACCCACTTTCCTTAAAAAATCGTGGCTCAAAATAGCACTTTTGGGCTGAGATAAGCACTTTGGTGACATTTTCCTTTAACTTGTTCCCAGTACATTCTAAGTGGCTGCTGACTTTGTGAGGTCTCTAAAAGTGGTTTTAGGAGCCCAACACAAAATACATGAGCCCTAATGCCTTCCTTCAGACAAAACTGACACCCACTTTCCTTAAAAAATCGTGGCTCAAAATAGCACTTTTGGGCTGAGATAAGCACTTTGGTGACATTTTCCTGTAACTTGTTCCCAGTACATTCTAAGTGGCTGCTGACTTTGTGAGGTCTCTAAAAGTGGGTTTTAGGAGCCCAACACAAAATACATGAGCCCTAATGCCTTCCTTCAGACAAAACTGACACCCACTTTCCTTAAAAAACGTGGCTCAAAATAGCACTTTTGGGCTGAGATAAGCACTTTGGTGACATTTTCCTGTAACTTGTTCCCAGTACATTCTAAGTGGCTGCTGACTTTGTGAGGTCTCTAAAAGTGGGTTTTAGGAGCCCAACACAAAATACATAAGCCCTAATGCCTTCTTTCAGACAAAACTGACACCCACTTTCTTAAAAAAATCTTGGGTCAAAATAGCATTTTTAGACTGAGATAAGCACTTTGGTGACATTTTCCTGTAACTTGTTCCCAGTACATTGTAAGTGGCTGCTGACTTTGTGAGGTCTCTAAAAGGTGGTTTTAGGAGCCCAACACAAAATACATGAGCCCTAATGCCTTCCTTCAGACAAACTGACACCCACTTTCCTTAAAAAATCGTGGCTCAAAATAGCACTTTTGGGCTGAGATAAGCACTTTGGTGACATTTTCCTGTAACTTGTTCCCAGTACATTCTAAGTGGCTGCTGACTTTGTGAGGTCTCTAAAAGTGGGTTTTAGGAGCCCAACACAAAATACATAAGCCCTAATGCCTTCCTTTCAGACAAAACTGACACCACTTTCTTAAAAAAATCTTGGGTCAAAATAGCATTTTTAGACTGAGATAAGCACTTTGGTGACATTTTCCTGTAACTTGTTCCCAGTACATTGTAAGTGGCTGCTGACTTTGTGAGGTCTCTAAAAGGTGGTTTTAGGAGCCCAACACAAAATACATGAGCCCTAATGCCTTCCTTCAGACAAAACTGACACCCACTTTCCTTAAAAAATCGTGGCTCAAAATAGCACTTTTGGGCTGAGATAAGCACTTTGGTGACATTTTCCTGTAACTTGTTCCAGTACATTCTAAGTGGCTGCTGACTTTGTGAGGTCTCTAAAAGGTGGTT
The DNA here is from genome assembly GCF_963280865.1 of Gymnoscopelus braueri. NCBI lineage: Eukaryota > Metazoa > Chordata > Actinopteri > Myctophiformes > Myctophidae > Gymnoscopelus > Gymnoscopelus braueri. Next base: position 33,757 of record NW_027660420.1, on the reverse strand, counting down.
TTAGGAGCCCAACACAAAATACATGAGCCCTAATGCCTTCCTTCAGACAAAACTGACACCCACTTTCCTTAAAAAATCGTGGCTCAAAATAGCACTTTTGGGCTGAGATAAGCACTTTGGTGACATTTTCCCTGTAACTTGTTCCCAGTACATTCTGAAGTGGCTGCTGACTTTGTGAGGTCTCTAAAAGTGGGTTTTAGGAGCCCAACACAAAATACATGAGCCCTAATGCCTTCCTTCAGACAAAACTGACACCCACTTTCCTTAAAAAATCGTGGCTCAAAATAGCACTTTGGGCTGAGATAAGCACTTTGGTGACATTTTCCTGTAACTTGTTCCCAGTACATTCTAAGTGGCTGCTGACTTTGTGAGGTCTCTAAAAGTGGGTTTTAGGAGCCCAACACAAAATACATGAGCCCTAATGCCTTCCTTCAGACAAAACTGACACCCACTTTCCTTAAAAAATCGTGGCTCAAAATAGCACTTTTGGCTGAGATAAGCACTTTGGTGACATTTTCCTGTAACTTGTTCCCAGTACATTCTAAGTGGCTGCTGACTTTTGTGAGGTCTCTAAAAGTGGGTTTTAGGAGCCCAACACAAAATACATAAGCCCTAATGCCTTCTTTCAGACAAAACTGACACCCACTTTCTTAAAAAAATCTTGGGTCAAAATAGCATTTTTAGACTGAGATAAGCACTTTGGTGACATTTTCCTGTAACTTGTTCCCAGTACATTGTAAGTGGCTGCTGACTTTGTGAGGTCTCTAAAGGTGGTTTTAGGAGCCCAACACAAATACATGAGCCCTAATGCCTTCCTTCAGACAAAACTGACACCCACTTTCCTTAAAAAATCGTGGCTCAAAATAGCACTTTTGGCTGAGATAAGCACTTTGGTGACATTTTCCTGTAACTTGTTCCCAGTACATTCTAAGTGGCTGCTGACTTTGTGAGGTCTCTAAAAGTGGGTTTTAGGAGCCCAACACAAAATAACATAAGCCCTAATGCCTTCTTTCAGACAAAACTGACACCCACTTTCTTAAAAAAATCTTGGGTCAAAATAGCATTTTTAGACTGAGATAAGCACTTTGGTGACATTTTCCTGTAACTTGTTCCCAGTACATTGTAAGTGGCTGCTGACTTTGTGAGGTCTCTAAAAGGTGGTTTTAGGAGCCCAACACAAAATACATGAGCCCTAATGCCTTCCTTCAGACAAAACTGACACCCACTTTCCTTAAAAAATCGTGGCTCAAAATAGCACTTTTGGGCTGAGATAAGCACTTTGGTGACATTTTCCTGTAACTTGTTCCCAGTACATTCTAAGTGGCTGCTGACTTTGTGAGGTCTCTAAAAGTGGGTTTTAGGAGCCCAACACAAAATACATGAGCCCTAATGCCTTCCTTCAGACAAAACTGACACCCACTTTCCTTAAAAAATCGTGGCTCAAAATAGCACTTTTGGGCTGAGATAAGCACTTTGGTGACATTTTCCTGTAACTTGTTCCCAGTACATTCTAAGTGGCTGCTGACTTTGTGAGGTCTCTAAAAGTGGGTTTTAGGAGCCCAACACAAAATACATGAGCCCTAATGCCTTCCTTCAGACAAAACTGACACCCACTTTCCTTAAAAAATCGTGGCTCAAAATAGCACTTTTGGGCTGAGATAAGCACTTTGGTGACATTTTCCTGTAACTTGTTCCCAGTACATTCTAAGTGGCTGCTGACTTTGTGAGGTCTCTAAAAGTGGGTTTTAGGAGCCCAACACAAAATACATGAGCCCTAATGCCTTCCTTCAGACAAAACTGACACCCACTTTCCTTAAAAAATCGTGGCTCAAAATAGCACTTTTGGGCTGAGATAAGCACTTTGGTGACATTTTCCTGTAACTTGTTCCCAGTACATTCTAAGTGGCTGCTGACTTCGTGAGGTCTCTAAAAGTGGGTTTTAGGAGCCCAACACAAAATACATAAGCCCTAATGCCTTCTTTCAGACAAAACTGACACCCACTTTCTTAAAAAAATCTTGGGTCAAAATAGCATTTTTAGACTGAGATAAGCACTTTGGTGACATTTTCCTGTAACTTGTTCCCAGTACATTGTAAGTGGCTGCTGACTTTGTGAGGTCTCTAAAAGGTGGTTTTAGGAGCCCAACACAAAATACATGAGCCCTAATGCCTTCCTTCAGACAAAACTGACACCCACTTTCCTTAAAAAATCGTGGCTCAAAATAGCACTTTTGGGCTGAGATAAGCACTTTGGTGACATTTTCCTGTAACTTGTTCCCAGTACATTCTAAGTGGCTGCTGACTTTGTGAGGTCTCTAAAAGTGGGTTTTAGGAGCCCAACACAAAATACATGAGCCCTAATGCCTTCCTTCAGACAAAACTGACACCCACTTTCCTTAAAAAATCGTGGCTCAAAATAGCACTTTTGGGCTGAGATAAGCACTTTGGTGACATTTTCCTGTAACTTGTTCCCAGTACATTCTAAGTGGCTGCTGACTTTGTGAGGTCTCTAAAAGTGGGTTTTAGGAGCCCAACACAAAATACATGAGCCCTAATGCCTTCCTTCAGACAAAACTGACACCCACTTTCCTTAAAAAATCGTGGCTCAAAATAGCACTTTTGGGCTGAGATAAGCACTTTGGTGACATTTTCCTGTAACTTGTTCCCAGTACATTCTAAGTGGCTGCTGACTTTGTGAGGTCTCTAAAAGTGGGTTTTAGGAGCCCAACACAAAATACATGAGCCCTAATGCCTTCCTTCAGACAAAACTGACACCCACTTTCCTTAAAAAATCGTGGCTCAAAATAGCACTTTTGGGCTGAGATAAGCACTTTGGTGACATTTTCCTGTAACTTGTTCCCAGTACATTGTAAGTGGCTGCTGACTTTGTGAGGTCTCTAAAAGGTGGTTTTAGGAGCCCAACACAAAATACATGAGCCCTAATGCCTTCCTTCAGACAAAACTGACACCCACTTTCCTTAAAAAATCGTGGCTCAAAATAGCACTTTTGGGCTGAGATAAGCACTTTGGTGACATTTTCCTGTAACTTGTTCCCAGTACATTCTAAGTGGCTGCTGACTTTGTGAGGTCTCTAAAAGTGGGTTTTAGGAGCCCAACACAAAATACATGAGCCCTAATGCCTTCCTTCAGACAAAACTGACACCCACTTTCCTTAAAAAATCGTGGCTCAAAATAGCACTTTTGGGCTGAGATAAGCACTTTGGTGACATTTTCCTGTAACTTGTTCCCAGTACATTGTAAGTGGCTGCTGACTTTGTGAGGTCTCTAAAAGGTGGTTTTAGGAGCCCAACACAAAATACATAAGCCCTAATGCCTTCTTTCAGACAAAACTGACACCCACTTTCTTAAAAAAATCTTGGGTCAAAATAGCATTTTTAGACTGAGATAAGCACTTTGGTGACATTTTCCTGTAACTTGTTCCCAGTACATTGTAAGTGGCTGCTGACTTTGTGAGGTCTCTAAAAGGTGGTTTTAGGAGCCCAACACAAAATACATGAGCCCTAATGCCTTCCTTCAGACAAAACTGACACCCACTTTCCTTAAAAAATCGTGGCTCAAAATAGCACTTTTGGGCTGAGATAAGCACTTTGGTGACATTTTCCTGTAACTTGTTCCCAGTACATTCTAAGTGGCTGCTGACTTTGTGAGGTCTCTAAAAGTGGGTTTTAGGAGCCCAACACAAAATACATGAGCCCTAATGCCTTCCTTCAGACAAAACTGACACCCACTTTCCTTACAAAATCGTGGCTCAAAATAGCACTTTTGGGCTGAGATAAGCACTTTGGTGACATTTTCCTGTAACTTGTTCCCAGTACATTCTAAGTGGCTGCTGACTTTGTGAGGTCTCTAAAAGTGGGTTTTAGGAGCCCAACACAAAATACATGAGCCCTAATGCCTTCCTTCAGACAAAACTGACACCCACTTTCCTTAAAAAATCGTGGCTCAAAATAGCACTTTTGGGCTGAGATAAGCACTTTGGTGACATTTTCCTGTAACTTGTTCCCAGTACATTCTAAGTGGCTGCTGACTTTGTGAGGTCTCTAAAAGTGGGTTTTAGGAGCCCAACACAAAATACATAAGCCCTAATGCCTTCTTTCAGACAAAACTGACACCCACTTTCTTAAAAAAATCTTGGGTCAAAATAGCATTTTTAGACTGAGATAAGCACTTTGGTGACATTTTCCTGTAACTTGTTCCCAGTACATTGTAAGTGGCTGCTGACTTTGTGAGGTCTCTAAAAGGTGGTTTTAGGAGCCCAACACAAAATACATGAGCCCTAATGCCTTCCTTCAGACAAAACTGACACCCACTTTCCTTAAAAAATCGTGGCTCAAAATAGCACTTTTGGGCTGAGATAAGCACTTTGGTGACATTTTCCTGTAACTTGTTCCCAGTACATTCTAAGTGGCTGCTGACTTTGTGAGGTCTCTAAAAGTGGGTTTTAGGAGCCCAACACAAAATACATAAGCCCTAATGCCTTCTTTCAGACAAAACTGACACCCACTTTCTTAAAAAAATCTTGGGTCAAAATAGCATTTTTAGACTGAGATAAGCACTTTGGTGACATTTTCCTGTAACTTGTTCCCAGTACATTGTAAGTGGCTGCTGACTTTGTGAGGTCTCTAAAAGGTGGTTTTAGGAGCCCAACACAAAATACATGAGCCCTAATGCCTTCCTTCAGACAAAACTGACACCCACTTTCCTTAAAAAATCGTGGCTCAAAATAGCACTTTTGGGCTGAGATAAGCACTTTGGTGACATTTTCCTGTAACTTGTTCCCAGTACATTCTAAGTGGCTGCTGACTTTGTGAGGTCTCTAAAAGTGGGTTTTAGGAGCCCAACACAAAATACATGAGCCCTAATGCCTTCCTTCAGACAAAACTGACACCCACTTTCCTTAAAAAATCGTGGCTCAAAATAGCACTTTTGGGCTGAGATAAGCACTTTGGTGACATTTTCCTGTAACTTGTTCCCAGTACATTCTAAGTGGCTGCTGACTTTGTGAGGTCTCTAAAAGTGGGTTTTAGGAGCCCAACACAAAATACATGAGCCCTAATGCCTTCCTTCAGACAAAACTGACACCCACTTTCCTTAAAAAATCGTGGCTCAAAATAGCACTTTTGGGCTGAGATAAGCACTTTGGTGACATTTTCCTGTAACTTGTTCCCAGTACATTCTAAGTGGCTGCTGACTTTGTGAGGTCTCTAAAAGTGGGTTTTAGGAGCCCAACACAAAATACATGAGCCCTAATGCCTTCCTTCAGACAAAACTGACACCCACTTTCCTTAAAAAATCGTGGCTCAAAATAGCACTTTTGGGCTGAGATAAGCACTTTGGTGACATTTTCCTGTAACTTGTTCCCAGTACATTCTAAGTGGCTGCTGACTTCGTGAGGTCTCTAAAAGTGGGTTTTAGGAGCCCAACACAAAATACATAAGCCCTAATGCCTTCTTTCAGACAAAACTGACACCCACTTTCTTAAAAAAATCTTGGGTCAAAATAGCATTTTTAGACTGAGATAAGCACTTTGGTGACATTTTCCTGTAACTTGTTCCCAGTACATTGTAAGTGGCTGCTGACTTTGTGAGGTCTCTAAAAGGTGGTTTTAGGAGCCCAACACAAAATACATGAGCCCTAATGCCTTCCTTCAGACAAAACTGACACCCACTTTCCTTAAAAAATCGTGGCTCAAAATAGCACTTTTGGGCTGAGATAAGCACTTTGGTGACATTTTCCTGTAACTTGTTCCCAGTACATTCTAAGTGGCTGCTGACTTTGTGAGGTCTCTAAAAGTGGGTTTTAGGAGCCCAACACAAAATACATGAGCCCTAATGCCTTCCTTCAGACAAAACTGACACCCACTTTCCTTAAAAAATCGTGGCTCAAAATAGCACTTTTGGGCTGAGATAAGCACTTTGGTGACATTTTCCTGTAACTTGTTCCCAGTACATTCTAAGTGGCTGCTGACTTTGTGAGGTCTCTAAAAGTGGGTTTTAGGAGCCCAACACAAAATACATGAGCCCTAATGCCTTCCTTCAGACAAAACTGACACCCACTTTCCTTAAAAAAATCGTGGCTCAAAATAGCACTTTTGGGCTGAGATAAGCACTTTGGTGACATTTTCCTGTAACTTGTTCCCAGTACATTCTAAGTGGCTGCTGACTTTGTGAGGTCTCTAAAAGTGGGTTTTAGGAGCCCAACACAAAATACATGAGCCCTAATGCCTTCCTTCAGACAAAACTGACACCCACTTTCCTTAAAAAATCGTGGCTCAAAATAGCACTTTTGGGCTGAGATAAGCACTTTGGTGACATTTTCCTGTAACTTGTTCCCAGTACATTGTAAGTGGCTGCTGACTTTGTGAGGTCTCTAAAAGGTGGTTTTAGGAGCCCAACACAAAATACATGAGCCCTAATGCCTTCCTTCAGACAAAACTGACACCCACTTTCCTTAAAAAATCGTGGCTCAAAATAGCACTTTTGGGCTGAGATAAGCACTTTGGTGACATTTTCCTGTAACTTGTTCCCAGTACATTCTAAGTGGCTGCTGACTTTGTGAGGTCTCTAAAAGTGGGTTTTAGGAGCCCAACACAAAATACATGAGCCCTAATGCCTTCCTTCAGACAAAACTGACACCCACTTTCCTTAAAAAATCGTGGCTCAAAATAGCACTTTTGGGCTGAGATAAGCACTTTGGTGACATTTTCCTGTAACTTGTTCCCAGTACATTGTAAGTGGCTGCTGACTTTGTGAGGTCTCTAAAAGGTGGTTTTAGGAGCCCAACACAAAATACATAAGCCCTAATGCCTTCTTTCAGACAAAACTGACACCCACTTTCTTAAAAAAATCTTGGGTCAAAATAGCATTTTTAGACTGAGATAAGCACTTTGGTGACATTTTCCTGTAACTTGTTCCCAGTACATTGTAAGTGGCTGCTGACTTTGTGAGGTCTCTAAAAGGTGGTTTTAGGAGCCCAACACAAAATACATGAGCCCTAATGCCTTCCTTCAGACAAAACTGACACCCACTTTCCTTAAAAAATCGTGGCTCAAAATAGCACTTTTGGGCTGAGATAAGCACTTTGGTGACATTTTCCTGTAACTTGTTCCCAGTACATTCTAAGTGGCTGCTGACTTTGTGAGGTCTCTAAAAGTGGGTTTTAGGAGCCCAACACAAAATACATGAGCCCTAATGCCTTCCTTCAGACAAAACTGACACCCACTTTCCTTAAAAAATCGTGGCTCAAAATAGCACTTTTGGGCTGAGATAAGCACTTTGGTGACATTTTCCTGTAACTTGTTCCCAGTACATTCTAAGTGGCTGCTGACTTTGTGAGGTCTCTAAAAGTGGGTTTTAGGAGCCCAACACAAAATACATGAGCCCTAATGCCTTCCTTCAGACAAAACTGACACCCACTTTCCTTAAAAAATCGTGGCTCAAAATAGCACTTTTGGGCTGAGATAAGCACTTTGGTGACATTTTCCTGTAACTTGTTCCCAGTACATTCTAAGTGGCTGCTGACTTTGTGAGGTCTCTAAAAGTGGGTTTTAGGAGCCCAACACAAAATACATGAGCCCTAATGCCTTCCTTCAGACAAAACTGACACCCACTTTCCTTAAAAAATCGTGGCTCAAAATAGCACTTTTGGGCTGAGATAAGCACTTTGGTGACATTTTCCTGTAACTTGTTCCCAGTACATTCTAAGTGGCTGCTGACTTTGTGAGGTCTCTAAAAGTGGGTTTTAGGAGCCCAACACAAAATACATGAGCCCTAATGCCTTCCTTCAGACAAAACTGACACCCACTTTCCTTAAAAAATCGTGGCTCAAAATAGCACTTTTGGGCTGAGATAAGCACTTTGGTGACATTTTCCTGTAACTTGTTCCCAGTACATTCTAAGTGGCTGCTGACTTTGTGAGGTCTCTAAAAGTGGGTTTTAGGAGCCCAACACAAAATACATGAGCCCTAATGCCTTCCTTCAGACAAAACTGACACCCACTTTCCTTAAAAAATCGTGGCTCAAAATAGCACTTTTGGGCTGAGATAAGCACTTTGGTGACATTTTCCTGTAACTTGTTCCCAGTACATTCTAAGTGGCTGCTGACTTTGTGAGGTCTCTAAAAGTGGGTTTTAGGAGCCCAACGCAAAATACATAAGCCCTAATGCCTTCTTTCAGACAAAACTGACACCCACTTTCTTAAAAAAATCTTGGGTCAAAATAGCATTTTTAGACTGAGATAAGCACTTTGGTGACATTTTCCTGTAACTTGTTCCCAGTACATTGTAAGTGGCTGCTGACTTTGTGAGGTCTCTAAAAGGTGGTTTTAGGAGCCCAACACAAAATACATGAGCCCTAATGCCTTCCTTCAGACAAAACTGACACCCACTTTCCTTAAAAAATCGTGGCTCAAAATAGCACTTTTGGGCTGAGATAAGCACTTTGGTGACATTTTCCTGTAACTTGTTCCCAGTACATTCTAAGTGGCTGCTGACTTTGTGAGGTCTCTAAAAGTGGGTTTTAGGAGCCCAACACAAAATACATGAGCCCTAATGCCTTCCTTCAGACAAAACTGACACCCACTTTCCTTAAAAAATCGTGGCTCAAAATAGCACTTTTGGGCTGAGATAAGCACTTTGGTGACATTTTCCTGTAACTTGTTCCCAGTACATTCTAAGTGGCTGCTGACTTTGTGAGGTCTCTAAAAGTGGGTTTTAGGAGCCCAACACAAAATACATGAGCCCTAATGCCTTCCTTCAGACAAAACTGACACCCACTTTCCTTAAAAAATCGTGGCTCAAAATAGCACTTTTGGGCTGAGATAAGCACTTTGGTGACATTTTCCTGTAACTTGTTCCCAGTACATTCTAAGTGGCTGCTGACTTCGTGAGGTCTCTAAAAGTGGGTTTTAGGAGCCCAACACAAAATACATGAGCCCTAATGCCTTCCTTCAGACAAAACTGACACCCACTTTCCTTAAAAAATCGTGGCTCAAAATAGCACTTTTGGGCTGAGATAAGCACTTTGGTGACATTTTCCTGTAACTTGTTCCCAGTACATTCTAAGTGGCTGCTGACTTTGTGAGGTCTCTAAAAGTGGGTTTTAGGAGCCCAACACAAAATACATAAGCCCTAATGCCTTCTTTCAGACAAAACTGACACCCACTTTCTTAAAAAAATCTTGGGTCAAAATAGCATTTTTAGACTGAGATAAGCACTTTGGTGACATTTTCCTGTAACTTGTTCCCAGTACATTGTAAGTGGCTGCTGACTTTGTGAGGTCTCTAAAAGTGGGTTTTAGGAGCCCAACACAAAATACATGAGCCCTAATGCCTTCCTTCAGACAAAACTGACACCCACTTTCCTTAAAAAATCGTGGCTCAAAATAGCACTTTTGGGCTGAGATAAGCACTTTGGTGACATTTTCCTGTAACTTGTTCCCAGTACATTCTAAGTGGCTGCTGACTTTGTGAGGTCTCTAAAAGTGGGTTTTAGGAGCCCAACACAAAATACATGAGCCCTAATGCCTTCCTTCAGACAAAACTGACACCCACTTTCCTTAAAAAATCGTGGCTCAAAATAGCACTTTTGGGCTGAGATAAGCACTTTGGTGACATTTTCCTGTAACTTGTTCCCAGTACATTCTAAGTGGCTGCTGACTTTGTGAGGTCTCTAAAAGTGGGTTTTAGGAGCCCAACGCAAAATACATAAGCCCTAATGCCTTCTTTCAGACAAAACTGACACCCACTTTCTTAAAAAAATCTTGGGTCAAAATAGCATTTTTAGACTGAGATAAGCACTTTGGTGACATTTTCCTGTAACTTGTTCCCAGTACATTGTAAGTGGCTGCTGACTTTGTGAGGTCTCTAAAAGGTGGTTTTAGGAGCCCAACACAAAATACATGAGCCCTAATGCCTTCCTTCAGACAAAACTGACACCCACTTTCCTTAAAAAATCGTGGCTCAAAATAGCACTTTTGGGCTGAGATAAGCACTTTGGTGACATTTTCCTGTAACTTGTTCCCAGTACATTCTAAGTGGCTGCTGACTTTGTGAGGTCTCTAAAAGTGGGTTTTAGGAGCCCAACACAAAATACATGAGCCCTAATGCCTTCCTTCAGACAAAACTGACACCCACTTTCCTTAAAAAATCGTGGCTCAAAATAGCACTTTTGGGCTGAGATAAGCACTTTGGTGACATTTTCCTGTAACTTGTTCCCAGTACATTCTAAGTGGCTGCTGACTTTGTGAGGTCTCTAAAAGTGGGTTTTAGGAGCCCAACACAAAATACATGAGCCCTAATGCCTTCCTTCAGACAAAACTGACACCCACTTTCCTTAAAAAATCGTGGCTCAAAATAGCACTTTTGGGCTGAGATAAGCACTTTGGTGACATTTTCCTGTAACTTGTTCCCAGTACATTCTAAGTGGCTGCTGACTTTGTGAGGTCTCTAAAAGTGGGTTTTAGGAGCCCAACACAAAATACATGAGCCCTAATGCCTTCCTTCAGACAAAACTGACACCCACTTTCCTTAAAAAATCGTGGCTCAAAATAGCACTTTTGGGCTGAGATAAGCACTTTGGTGACATTTTCCTGTAACTTGTTCCCAGTACATTCTAAGTGGCTGCTGACTTTGTGAGGTCTCTAAAAGTGGGTTTTAGGAGCCCAACACAAAATACATAAGCCCTAATGCCTTCTTTCAGACAAAACTGACACCCACTTTCTTAAAAAAATCTTGGGTCAAAATAGCATTTTTAGACTGAGATAAGCACTTTGGTGACATTTTCCTGTAACTTGTTCCCAGTACATTGTAAGTGGCTGCTGACTTTGTGAGGTCTCTAAAAGGTGGTTTTAGGAGCCCAACACAAAATACATGAGCCCTAATGCCTTCCTTCAGACAAAACTGACACCCACTTTCCTTAAAAAATTGTGGCTCAAAATAGCACTTTTGGGCTGAGATAAGCACTTTGGTGACATTTTCCTGTAACTTGTTCCCAGTACATTCTAAGTGGCTGCTGACTTTGTGAGGTCTCTAAAAGGTGGTTTTAGGAGCCCAACACAAAATACATGAGCCCATTCTAAGTGGCTGCTGACTTTGTGAGGTCTCTAAAAGTGGGTTTTAGGAGCCCAACACAAAATACATGAGCCCTAATGCCTTCCTTCAGACAAAACTGACACCCACTTTCCTTAAAAAATCGTGGCTCAAAATAGCACTTTTGGGCTGAGATAAGCACTTTGGTGACATTTTCCTGTAACTTGTTCCCAGTACATTGTAAGTGGCTGCTGACTTTGTGAGGTCTCTAAAAGGTGGTTTTAGGAGCCCAACACAAAATACATGAGCCCTAATGCCTTCCTTCAGACAAAACTGACACCCACTTTCCTTAAAAAATCGTGGCTCAAAATAGCACTTTTGGGCTGAGATAAGCACTTTGGTGACATTTTCCTGTAACTTGTTCCCAGTACATTCTAAGTGGCTGCTGACTTTGTGAGGTCTCTAAAAGTGGGTTTTAGGAGCCCAACACAAAATACATGAGCCCTAATGCCTTCCTTCAGACAAAACTGACACCCACTTTCCTTAAAAAATCGTGGCTCAAAATAGCACTTTTGGGCTGAGATAAGCACTTTGGTGACATTTTCCTGTAACTTGTTCCCAGTACATTCTAAGTGGCTGCTGACTTTGTGAGGTCTCTAAAAGGTGGTTTTAGGAGCCCAACACAAAATACATGAGCCCATTCTAAGTGGCTGCTGACTTTGTGAGGTCTCTAAAAGTGGGTTTTAGGAGCCCAACACAAAATACATGAGCCCTAATGCCTTCCTTCAGACAAAACTGACACCCACTTTCCTTAAAAAATCGTGGCTCAAAATAGCACTTTTGGGCTGAGATAAGCACTTTGGTGACATTTTCCTGTAACTTGTTCCCAGTACATTGTAAGTGGCTGCTGACTTTGTGAGGTCTCTAAAAGGTGGTTTTAGGAGCCCAACACAAAATACATGAGCCCTAATGCCTTCCTTCAGACAAAACTGACACCCACTTTCCTTAAAAAATCGTGGCTCAAAATAGCACTTTTGGGCTGAGATAAGCACTTTGGTGACATTTTCCTGTAACTTGTTCCCAGTACATTCTAAGTGGCTGCTGACTTTGTGAGGTCTCTAAAAGTGGGTTTTAGGAGCCCAACACAAAATACATGAGCCCTAATGCCTTCCTTCAGACAAAACTGACACCCACTTTCCTTAAAAAATCGTGGCTCAAAATAGCACTTTTGGGCTGAGATAAGCACTTTGGTGACATTTTCCTGTAACTTGTTCCCAGTACATTCTAAGTGGCTGCTGACTTTGTGAGGTCTCTAAAAGTGGGTTTTAGGAGCCCAACACAAAATACATGAGCCCTAATGCCTTCCTTCAGACAAAACTGACACCCACTTTCCTTAAAAAATCGTGGCTCAAAATAGCACTTTTGGGCTGAGATAAGCACTTTGGTGACATTTTCCTGTAACTTGTTCCCAGTACATTCTAAGTGGCTGCTGACTTTGTGAGGTCTCTAAAAGTGGGTTTTAGGAGCCCAACACAAAATACATAAGCCCTAATGCCTTCTTTCAGACAAAACTGACACCCACTTTCTTAAAAAAATCTTGGGTCAAAATAGCATTTTTAGACTGAGATAAGCACTTTGGTGACATTTTCCTGTAACTTGTTCCCAGTACATTGTAAGTGGCTGCTGACTTTGTGAGGTCTCTAAAAGGTGGTTTTAGGAGCCCAACACAAAATACATGAGCCCTAATGCCTTCCTTCAGACAAAACTGACACCCACTTTCCTTAAAAAATCGTGGCTCAAAATAGCACTTTTGGGCTGAGATAAGCACTTTGGTGACATTTTCCTGTAACTTGTTCCCAGTACATTCTAAGTGGCTGCTGACTTTGTGAGGTCTCTAAAAGGTGGTTTTAGGAGCCCAACACAAAATACATGAGCCCTAATGCCTTCCTTCAGACAAAACTGACACCCACTTTCCTTAAAAAATCGTGGCTCAAAATAGCACTTTTGGGCTGAGATAAGCACTTTGGTGACATTTTCCTTTAACTTGTTCCCAGTACATTCTAAGTGGCTGCTGACTTTGTGAGGTCTCTAAAAGTGGGTTTTAGGAGCCCAACACAAAATACATGAGCCCTAATGCCTTCCTTCAGACAAAACTGACACCCACTTTCCTTAAAAAATCGTGGCTCAAAATAGCACTTTTGGGCTGAGATAAGCACTTTGGTGACATTTTCCTGTAACTTGTTCCCAGTACATTCTAAGTGGCTGCTGACTTTGTGAGGTCTCTAAAAGTGGGTTTTAGGAGCCCAACACAAAATACATGAGCCCTAATGCCTTCCTTCAGACAAAACTGACACCCACTTTCCTTAAAAAATCGTGGCTCAAAATAGCACTTTTGGGCTGAGATAAGCACTTTGGTGACATTTTCCTGTAACTTGTTCCCAGTACATTCTAAGTGGCTGCTGACTTTGTGAGGTCTCTAAAAGTGGGTTTTAGGAGCCCAACACAAAATACATAAGCCCTAATGCCTTCTTTCAGACAAAACTGACACCCACTTTCTTAAAAAAATCTTGGGTCAAAATAGCATTTTTAGACTGAGATAAGCACTTTGGTGACATTTTCCTGTAACTTGTTCCCAGTACATTGTAAGTGGCTGCTGACTTTGTGAGGTCTCTAAAAGGTGGTTTTAGGAGCCCAACACAAAATACATGAGCCCTAATGCCTTCCTTCAGACAAAACTGACACCCACTTTCCTTAAAAAATCGTGGCTCAAAATAGCACTTTTGGGCTGAGATAAGCACTTTGGTGACATTTTCCTGTAACTTGTTCCCAGTACATTCTAAGTGGCTGCTGACTTTGTGAGGTCTCTAAAAGTGGGTTTTAGGAGCCCAACACAAAATACATAAGCCCTAATGCCTTCTTTCAGACAAAACTGACACCCACTTTCTTAAAAAAATCTTGGGTCAAAATAGCATTTTTAGACTGAGATAAGCACTTTGGTGACATTTTCCTGTAACTTGTTCCCAGTACATTGTAAGTGGCTGCTGACTTTGTGAGGTCTCTAAAAGGTGGTTTTAGGAGCCCAACACAAAATACATGAGCCCTAATGCCTTCCTTCAGACAAAACTGACACCCACTTTCCTTAAAAAATCGTGGCTCAAAATAGCACTTTTGGGCTGAGATAAGCACTTTGGTGACATTTTCCTGTAACTTGTTCCCAGTACATTCTAAGTGGCTGCTGACTTTGTGAGGTCTCTAAAAGGTGGTTTTAGGAGCCCAACACAAAATACATGAGCCCTAATGCCTTCCTTCAGACAAAACTGACACCCACTTTCCTTAAAAAATCGTGGCTCAAAATAGCACTTTTGGGCTGAGATAAGCACTTTGGTGACATTTTCCTGTAACTTGTTCCCAGTACATTCTAAGTGGCTGCTGACTTTGTGAGGTCTCTAAAAGTGGGTTTTAGGAGCCCAACACAAAATACATGAGCCCTAATGCCTTCCTTCAGACAAAACTGACACCCACTTTCCTTAAAAAATCGTGGCTCAAAATAGCACTTTTGGGCTGAGATAAGCACTTTGGTGACATTTTCCTGTAACTTGTTCCCAGTACATTCTAAGTGGCTGCTGACTTTGTGAGGTCTCTAAAAGTGGGTTTTAGGAGCCCAACACAAAATACATGAGCCCTAATGCCTTCCTTCAGACAAAACTGACACCCACTTTCCTTAAAAAATCGTGGCTCAAAATAGCACTTTTGGGCTGAGATAAGCACTTTGGTGACATTTTCCTGTAACTTGTTCCCAGTACATTCTAAGTGGCTGCTGACTTTGTGAGGTCTCTAAAAGTGGGTTTTAGGAGCCCAACACAAAATACATAAGCCCTAATGCCTTCTTTCAGACAAAACTGACACCCACTTTCTTAAAAAAATCTTGGGTCAAAATAGCATTTTTAGACTGAGATAAGCACTTTGGTGACATTTTCCTGTAACTTGTTCCCAGTACATTGTAAGTGGCTGCTGACTTTGTGAGGTCTCTAAAAGGTGGTTTTAGGAGCCCAACACAAAATACATGAGCCCTAATGCCTTCCTTCAGACAAAACTGACACCCACTTTCCTTAAAAAATCGTGGCTCAAAATAGCACTTTTGGGCTGAGATAAGCACTTTGGTGACATTTTCCTGTAACTTGTTCCCAGTACATTCTAAGTGGCTGCTGACTTTGTGAGGTCTCTAAAAGTGGGTTTTAGGAGCCCAACACAAAATACATGAGCCCTAATGCCTTCCTTCAGACAAAACTGACACCCACTTTCCTTAAAAAATCGTGGCTCAAAATAGCACTTTTGGGCTGAGATAAGCACTTTGGTGACATTTTCCTGTAACTTGTTCCCAGTACATTCTAAGTGGCTGCTGACTTTGTGAGGTCTCTAAAAGTGGGTTTTAGGAGCCCAACACAAAATACATGAGCCCTAATGCCTTCCTTCAGACAAAACTGACACCCACTTTCCTTAAAAAATCGTGGCTCAAAATAGCACTTTTGGGCTGAGATAAGCACTTTGGTGACATTTTCCTGTAACTTGTTCCCAGTACATTCTAAGTGGCTGCTGACTTTGTGAGGTCTCTAAAAGTGGGTTTTAGGAGCCCAACACAAAATACATGAGCCCTAATGCCTTCCTTCAGACAAAACTGACACCCACTTTCCTTAAAAAATCGTGGCTCAAAATAGCACTTTTGGGCTGAGATAAGCACTTTGGTGACATTTTCCTGTAACTTGTTCCCAGTACATTCTAAGTGGCTGCTGACTTTGTGAGGTCTCTAAAAGTGGGTTTTAGGAGCCCAACACAAAATACATAAGCCCTAATGCCTTCTTTCAGACAAAACTGACACCCACTTTCTTAAAAAAATCTTGGGTCAAAATAGCATTTTTAGACTGAGATAAGCACTTTGGTGACATTTTCCTGTAACTTGTTCCCAGTACATTGTAAGTGGCTGCTGACTTTGTGAGGTCTCTAAAAGGTGGTTTTAGGAGCCCAACACAAAATACATGAGCCCTAATGCCTTCCTTCAGACAAAACTGACACCCACTTTCCTTAAAAAATCGTGGCTCAAAATAGCACTTTTGGGCTGAGATAAGCACTTTGGTGACATTTTCCTGTAACTTGTTCCCAGTACATTCTAAGTGGCTGCTGACTTTGTGAGGTCTCTAAAAGGTGGTTTTAGGAGCCCAACACAAAATACATGAGCCCATTCTAAGTGGCTGCTGACTTTGTGAGGTCTCTAAAAGTGGGTTTTAGGAGCCCAACACAAAATACATGAGCCCTAATGCCTTCCTTCAGACAAAACTGACACCCACTTTCCTTAAAAAATCGTGGCTCAAAATAGCACTTTTGGGCTGAGATAAGCACTTTGGTGACATTTTCCTGTAACTTGTTCCCAGTACATTCTAAGTGGCTGCTGACTTTGTGAGGTCTCTAAAAGTGGGTTTTAGGAGCCCAACACAAAATACATGAGCCCTAATGCCTTCCTTCAGACAAAACTGACACCCACTTTCCTTAAAAAATCGTGGCTCAAAATAGCACTTTTGGGCTGAGATAAGCACTTTGGTGACATTTTCCTGTAACTTGTTCCCAGTACATTCTAAGTGGCTGCTGACTTTGTGAGGTCTCTAAAAGTGGGTTTTAGGAGCCCAACACAAAATACATGAGCCCTAATGCCTTCCTTCAGACAAAACTGACACCCACTTTCCTTAAAAAATCGTGGCTCAAAATAGCACTTTTGGGCTGAGATAAGCACTTTGGTGACATTTTCCTGTAACTTGTTCCCAGTACATTCTAAGTGGCTGCTGACTTTGTGAGGTCTCTAAAAGTGGGTTTTAGGAGCCCAACACAAAATACATGAGCCCTAATGCCTTCCTTCAGACAAAACTGACACCCACTTTCCTTAAAAAATCGTGGCTCAAAATAGCACTTTTGGGCTGAGATAAGCACTTTGGTGACATTTTCCTGTAACTTGTTCCCAGTACATTCTAAGTGGCTGCTGACTTTGTGAGGTCTCTAAAAGTGGGTTTTAGGAGCCCAACACAAAATACATGAGCCCTAATGCCTTCCTTCAGACAAAACTGACACCCACTTTCCTTAAAAAATCGTGGCTCAAAATAGCACTTTTGGGCTGAGATAAGCACTTTGGTGACATTTTCCTGTAACTTGTTCCCAGTACATTCTAAGTGGCTGCTGACTTTGTGAGGTCTCTAAAAGTGGGTTTTAGGAGCCCAACACAAAATACATGAGCCCTAATGCCTTCCTTCAGACAAAACTGACACCCACTTTCCTTAAAAAATCGTGGCTCAAAATAGCACTTTTGGGCTGAGATAAGCACTTTGGTGACATTTTCCTGTAACTTGTTCCCAGTACATTCTAAGTGGCTGCTGACTTTGTGAGGTCTCTAAAAGTGGGTTTTAGGAGCCCAACACAAAATACATGAGCCCTAATGCCTTCCTTCAGACAAAACTGACACCCACTTTCCTTAAAAAATCGTGGCTCAAAATAGCACTTTTGGGCTGAGATAAGCACTTTGGTGACATTTTCCTGTAACTTGTTCCCAGTACATTCTAAGTGGCTGCTGACTTTGTGAGGTCTCTAAAAGTGGGTTTTAGGAGCCCAACACAAAATACATGAGCCCTAATGCCTTCCTTCAGACAAAACTGACACCCACTTTCCTTAAAAAATCGTGGCTCAAAATAGCACTTTTGGGCTGAGATAAGCACTTTGGTGACATTTTCCTGTAACTTGTTCCCAGTACATTCTAAGTGGCTGCTGACTTTGTGAGGTCTCTAAAAGTGGGTTTTAGGAGCCCAACACAAAATACATAAGCCCTAATGCCTTCTTTCAGACAAAACTGACACCCACTTTCTTAAAAAAATCTTGGGTCAAAATAGCATTTTTAGACTGAGATAAGCACTTTGGTGACATTTTCCTGTAACTTGTTCCCAGTACATTGTAAGTGGCTGCTGACTTTGTGAGGTCTCTAAAAGGTGGTTTTAGGAGCCCAACACAAAATACATGAGCCCTAATGCCTTCCTTCAGACAAAACTGACACCCACTTTCCTTAAAAAATCGTGGCTCAAAATAGCACTTTTGGGCTGAGATAAGCACTTTGGTGACATTTTCCTGTAACTTGTTCCCAGTACATTCTAAGTGGCTGCTGACTTTGTGAGGTCTCTAAAAGGTGGTTTTAGGAGCCCAACACAAAATACATGAGCCCATTCTAAGTGGCTGCTGACTTTGTGAGGTCTCTAAAAGTGGGTTTTAGGAGCCCAACACAAAATACATGAGCCCTAATGCCTTCCTTCAGACAAAACTGACACCCACTTTCCTTAAAAAATCGTGGCTCAAAATAGCACTTTTGGGCTGAGATAAGCACTTTGGTGACATTTTCCTGTAACTTGTTCCCAGTACATTCTAAGTGGCTGCTGACTTTGTGAGGTCTCTAAAAGTGGGTTTTAGGAGCCCAACACAAAATACATGAGCCCTAATGCCTTCCTTCAGACAAAACTGACACCCACTTTCCTTAAAAAATCGTGGCTCAAAATAGCACTTTTGGGCTGAGATAAGCACTTTGGTGACATTTTCCTGTAACTTGTTCCCAGTACATTCTAAGTGGCTGCTGACTTTGTGAGGTCTCTAAAAGTGGGTTTTAGGAGCCCAACACAAAATACATGAGCCCTAATGCCTTCCTTCAGACAAAACTGACACCCACTTTCCTTAAAAAATCGTGGCTCAAAATAGCACTTTTGGGCTGAGATAAGCACTTTGGTGACATTTTCCTGTAACTTGTTCCCAGTACATTCTAAGTGGCTGCTGACTTTGTGAGGTCTCTAAAAGTGGGTTTTAGGAGCCCAACACAAAATACATGAGCCCTAATGCCTTCCTTCAGACAAAACTGACACCCACTTTCCTTAAAAAATCGTGGCTCAAAATAGCACTTTTGGGCTGAGATAAGCACTTTGGTGACATTTTCCTGTAACTTGTTCCCAGTACATTCTAAGTGGCTGCTGACTTTGTGAGGTCTCTAAAAGTGGGTTTTAGGAGCCCAACACAAAATACATGAGCCCTAATGCCTTCCTTCAGACAAAACTGACACCCACTTTCCTTAAAAAATCGTGGCTCAAAATAGCACTTTTGGGCTGAGATAAGCACTTTGGTGACATTTTCCTGTAACTTGTTCCCAGTACATTCTAAGTGGCTGCTGACTTTGTGAGGTCTCTAAAAGTGGGTTTTAGGAGCCCAACACAAAATACATGAGCCCTAATGCCTTCCTTCAGACAAAACTGACACTCACTTTCCTTAAAAAATCGTGGCTCAAAATAGCACTTTTGGGCTGAGATAAGCACTTTGGTGACATTTTCCTGTAACTTGTTCCCAGTACATTCTAAGTGGCTGCTGACTTTGTGAGGTCTCTAAAAGTGGGTTTTAGGAGCCCAACACAAAATACATGAGCCCTAATGCCTTCCTTCAGACAAAACTGACACCCACTTTCCTTAAAAAATCGTGGCTCAAAATAGCACTTTTGGGCTGAGATAAGCACTTTGGTGACATTTTCCTGTAACTTGTTCCCAGTACATTCTAAGTGGCTGCTGACTTTGTGAGGTCTCTAAAAGTGGGTTTTAGGAGCCCAACACAAAATACATGAGCCCTAATGCCTTCCTTCAGACAAAACTGACACTCACTTTCCTTAAAAAATCGTGGCTCAAAATAGCACTTTTGGGCTGAGATAAGCACTTTGGTGACATTTTCCTGTAACTTGTTCCCAGTACATTCTAAGTGGCTGCTGACTTTGTGAGGTCTCTAAAAGTGGGTTTTAGGAGCCCAACACAAAATACATAAGCCCTAATGCCTTCTTTCAGACAAAACTGACACCCACTTTCTTAAAAAAATCTTGGGTCAAAATAGCATTTTTAGACTGAGATAAGCACTTTGGTGACATTTTCCTGTAACTTGTTCCCAGTACATTGTAAGTGGCTGCTGACTTTGTGAGGTCTCTAAAAGGTGGTTTTAGGAGCCCAACACAAAATACATGAGCCCTAATGCCTTCCTTCAGACAAAACTGACACCCACTTTCCTTAAAAAATCGTGGCTCAAAATAGCACTTTTGGGCTGAGATAAGCACTTTGGTGACATTTTCCTGTAACTTGTTCCCAGTACATTCTAAGTGGCTGCTGACTTTGTGAGGTCTCTAAAAGTGGGTTTTAGGAGCCCAACACAAAATACATGAGCCCTAATGCCTTCCTTCAGACAAAACTGACACCCACTTTCCTTAAAAAATCGTGGCTCAAAATAGCACTTTTGGGCTGAGATAAGCACTTTGGTGACATTTTCCTGTAACTTGTTCCCAGTACATTCTAAGTGGCTGCTGACTTTGTGAGGTCTCTAAAAGTGGGTTTTAGGAGCCCAACACAAAATACATGAGCCCTAATGCCTTCCTTCAGACAAAACTGACACCCACTTTCCTTAAAAAATCGTGGCTCAAAATAGCACTTTTGGGCTGAGATAAGCACTTTGGTGACATTTTCCTGTAACTTGTTCCCAGTACATTCTAAGTGGCTGCTGACTTTGTGAGGTCTCTAAAAGTGGGTTTTAGGAGCCCAACACAAAATACATGAGCCCTAATGCCTTCCTTCAGACAAAACTGACACCCACTTTCCTTAAAAAATCGTGGCTCAAAATAGCACTTTTGGGCTGAGATAAGCACTTTGGTGACATTTTCCTGTAACTTGTTCCCAGTACATTCTAAGTGGCTGCTGACTTTGTGAGGTCTCTAAAAGTGGGTTTTAGGAGCCCAACACAAAATACATAAGCCCTAATGCCTTCTTTCAGACAAAACTGACACCCACTTTCTTAAAAAAATCTTGGGTCAAAATAGCATTTTTAGACTGAGATAAGCACTTTGGTGACATTTTCCTGTAACTTGTTCCCAGTACATTGTAAGTGGCTGCTGACTTTGTGAGGTCTCTAAAAGGTGGTTTTAGGAGCCCAACACAAAATACATGAGCCCTAATGCCTTCCTTCAGACAAAACTGACACCCACTTTCCTTAAAAAATCGTGGCTCAAAATAGCACTTTTGGGCTGAGATAAGCACTTTGGTGACATTTTCCTGTAACTTGTTCCCAGTACATTCTAAGTGGCTGCTGACTTTGTGAGGTCTCTAAAAGTGGGTTTTAGGAGCCCAACACAAAATACATGAGCCCTAATGCCTTCCTTCAGACAAAACTGACACCCACTTTCCTTAAAAAATCGTGGCTCAAAATAGCACTTTTGGGCTGAGATAAGCACTTTGGTGACATTTTCCTGTAACTTGTTCCCAGTACATTCTAAGTGGCTGCTGACTTTGTGAGGTCTCTAAAAGGTGGTTTTAGGAGCCCAACACAAAATACATGAGCCCTAATGCCTTCCTTCAGACAAAACTGACACCCACTTTCCTTAAAAAATCGTGGCTCAAAATAGCACTTTTGGGCTGAGATAAGCACTTTGGTGACATTTTCCTGTAACTTGTTCCCAGTACATTCTAAGTGGCTGCTGACTTTGTGAGGTCTCTAAAAGTGGGTTTTAGGAGCCCAACACAAAATACATGAGCCCTAATGCCTTCCTTCAGACAAAACTGACACCCACTTTCCTTAAAAAATCGTGGCTCAAAATAGCACTTTTGGGCTGAGATAAGCACTTTGGTGACATTTTCCTGTAACTTGTTCCCAGTACATTCTAAGTGGCTGCTGACTTTGTGAGGTCTCTAAAAGTGGGTTTTAGGAGCCCAACACAAAATACATGAGCCCTAATGCCTTCCTTCAGACAAAACTGACACCCACTTTCCTTAAAAAATCGTGGCTCAAAATAGCACTTTTGGGCTGAGATAAGCACTTTGGTGACATTTTCCTGTAACTTGTTCCCAGTACATTCTAAGTGGCTGCTGACTTTGTGAGGTCTCTAAAAGTGGGTTTTAGGAGCCCAACACAAAATACATGAGCCCTAATGCCTTCCTTCAGACAAAACTGACACCCACTTTCCTTAAAAAATCGTGGCTCAAAATAGCACTTTTGGGCTGAGATAAGCACTTTGGTGACATTTTCCTGTAACTTGTTCCCAGTACATTCTAAGTGGCTGCTGACTTTGTGAGGTCTCTAAAAGTGGGTTTTAGGAGCCCAACACAAAATACATGAGCCCTAATGCCTTCCTTCAGACAAAACTGACACCCACTTTCCTTAAAAAATCGTGGCTCAAAATAGCACTTTTGGGCTTAGATAAGCACTTTGGTGACATTTTCCTGTAACTTGTTCCCAGTACATTCTAAGTGGCTGCTGACTTTGTGAGGTCTCTAAAAGTGGGTTTTAGGAGCCCAACACAAAATACATAAGCCCTAATGCCTTCTTTCAGACAAAACTGACACCCACTTTCTTAAAAAAATCTTGGGTCAAAATAGCATTTTTAGACTGAGATAAGCACTTTGGTGACATTTTCCTGTAACTTGTTCCCAGTACATTGTAAGTGGCTGCTGACTTTGTGAGGTCTCTAAAAGGTGGTTTTAGGAGCCCAACACAAAATACATGAGCCCTAATGCCTTCCTTCAGACAAAACTGACACCCACTTTCCTTAAAAAATCGTGGCTCAAAATAGCACTTTTGGGCTGAGATAAGCACTTTGGTGACATTTTCCTGTAACTTGTTCCCAGTACATTCTAAGTGGCTGCTGACTTTGTGAGGTCTCTAAAAGTGGGTTTTAGGAGCCCAACACAAAATACATGAGCCCTAATGCCTTCCTTCAGACAAAACTGACACCCACTTTCCTTAAAAAATCGTGGCTCAAAATAGCACTTTTTGGGCTGAGATAAGCACTTTGGTGACATTTTCCTGTAACTTGTTCCCAGTACATTCTAAGTGGCTGCTGACTTTGTGAGGTCTCTAAAAGTGGGTTTTAGGAGCCCAACACAAAATACATGAGCCCTAATGCCTTCCTTCAGACAAAACTGACACCCACTTTCCTTAAAAAATCGTGGCTCAAAATAGCACTTTTGGGCTGAGATAAGCACTTTGGTGACATTTTCCTGTAACTTGTTCCCAGTACATTCTAAGTGGCTGCTGACTTTGTGAGGTCTCTAAAAGTGGGTTTTAGGAGCCCAACACAAAATACATGAGCCCTAATGCCTTCCTTCAGACAAAACTGACACCCACTTTCCTTAAAAAATCGTGGCTCAAAATAGCACTTTTGGGCTGAGATAAGCACTTTGGTGACATTTTCCTGTAACTTGTTCCCAGTACATTCTAAGTGGCTGCTGACTTTGTGAGGTCTCTAAAAGTGGGTTTTAGGAGCCCAACACAAAATACATGAGCCCTAATGCCTTCCTTCAGACAAAACTGACACCCACTTTCCTTAAAAAATCGTGGCTCAAAATAGCACTTTTGGGCTGAGATAAGCACTTTGGTGACATTTTCCTGTAACTTGTTCCCAGTACATTCTAAGTGGCTGCTGACTTTGTGAGGTCTCTAAAAGTGGGTTTTAGGAGCCCAACACAAAATACATGAGCCCTAATGCCTTCCTTCAGACAAAACTGACACCCACTTTCCTTAAAAAATCGTGGCTCAAAATAGCACTTTTGGGCTGAGATAAGCACTTTGGTGACATTTTCCTGTAACTTGTTCCCAGTACATTCTAAGTGGCTGCTGACTTTGTGAGGTCTCTAAAAGTGGGTTTTAGGAGCCCAACACAAAATACATGAGCCCTAATGCCTTCCTTCAGACAAAACTGACACCCACTTTCCTTAAAAAATCGTGGCTCAAAATAGCACTTTTGGGCTGAGATAAGCACTTTGGTGACATTTTCCTGTAACTTGTTCCCAGTACATTCTAAGTGGCTGCTGACTTTGTGAGGTCTCTAAAAGTGGGTTTTAGGAGCCCAACACAAAATACATGAGCCCTAATGCCTTCCTTCAGACAAAACTGACACCCACTTTCCTTAAAAAATCGTGGCTCAAAATAGCACTTTTGGGCTGAGATAAGCACTTTGGTGACATTTTCCTGTAACTTGTTCCCAGTACATTCTAAGTGGCTGCTGACTTTGTGAGGTCTCTAAAAGTGGGTTTTAGGAGCCCAACACAAAATACATGAGCCCTAATGCCTTCCTTCAGACAAAACTGACACCCACTTTCCTTAAAAAATCGTGGCTCAAAATAGCACTTTTGGCTTAGATAAGCACTTTGGTGACATTTTCCTGTAACTTGTTCCCAGTACATTCTAAGTGGCTGCTGACTTTGTGAGGTCTCTAAAAGTGGGTTTTAGGAGCCCAACACAAAATACATAAGCCCTAATGCCTTCTTTCAGACAAAACTGACACCCACTTTCTTAAAAAAATCTTGGGTCAAAATAGCATTTTTAGACTGAGATAAGCACTTTGGTGACATTTTCCTGTAACTTGTTCCCAGTACATTGTAAGTGGCTGCTGACTTTGTGAGGTCTCTAAAAGGTGGTTTTAGGAGCCCAACACAAAATACATGAGCCCTAATGCCTTCCTTCAGACAAAACTGACACCCACTTTCCTTAAAAAATCGTGGCTCAAAATAGCACTTTTGGGCTGAGATAAGCACTTTGGTGACATTTTCCTGTAACTTGTTCCCAGTACATTCTAAGTGGCTGCTGACTTTGTGAGGTCTCTAAAAGTGGGTTTTAGGAGCCCAACACAAAATACATGAGCCCTAATGCCTTCCTTCAGACAAAACTGACACCCACTTTCCTTAAAAAATCGTGGCTCAAAATAGCACTTTTGGGCTGAGATAAGCACTTTGGTGACATTTTCCTGTAACTTGTTCCCAGTACATTCTAAGTGGCTGCTGACTTTGTGAGGTCTCTAAAAGTGGGTTTTAGGAGCCCAACACAAAATACATGAGCCCTAATGCCTTCCTTCAGACAAAACTGACACCCACTTTCCTTAAAAAATCGTGGCTCAAAATAGCACTTTTGGGCTGAGATAAGCACTTTGGTGACATTTTCCTGTAACTTGTTCCCAGTACATTCTAAGTGGCTGCTGACTTTGTGAGGTCTCTAAAAGTGGGTTTTAGGAGCCCAACACAAAATACATGAGCCCTAATGCCTTCCTTCAGACAAAACTGACACCCACTTTCCTTAAAAAATCGTGGCTCAAAATAGCACTTTTGGGCTGAGATAAGCACTTTGGTGACATTTTCCTGTAACTTGTTCCCAGTACATTCTAAGTGGCTGCTGACTTTGTGAGGTCTCTAAAAGTGGGTTTTAGGAGCCCAACACAAAATACATAAGCCCTAATGCCTTCTTTCAGACAAAACTGACACCCACTTTCTTAAAAAAATCTTGGGTCAAAATAGCATTTTTAGACTGAGATAAGCACTTTGGTGACATTTTCCTGTAACTTGTTCCCAGTACATTGTAAGTGGCTGCTGACTTTGTGAGGTCTCTAAAAGGTGGTTTTAGGAGCCCAACACAAAATACATGAGCCCTAATGCCTTCCTTCAGACAAAACTGACACCCACTTTCTTAAAAAATCGTGGCTCAAAATAGCACTTTTGGGCTGAGATAAGCACTTTGGTGACATTTTCCTGTAACTTGTTCCCAGTACATTCTAAGTGGCTGCTGACTTTGTGAGGTCTCTAAAAGTGGGTTTTAGGAGCCCAACACAAAATACATGAGCCCTAATGCCTTCCTTCAGACAAAACTGACACCCACTTTCCTTAAAAAATCGTGGCTCAAAATAGCACTTTTGGGCTGAGATAAGCACTTTGGTGACATTTTCCTGTAACTTGTTCCCAGTACATTCTAAGTGGCTGCTGACTTTGTGAGGTCTCTAAAAGTGGGTTTTAGGAGCCCAACACAAAATACATGAGCCCTAATGCCTTCCTTCAGACAAAACTGACACCCACTTTCCTTAAAAAATCGTGGCTCAAAATAGCACTTTTGGGCTGAGATAAGCACTTTGGTGACATTTTCCTGTAACTTGTTCCCAGTACATTCTAAGTGGCTGCTGACTTTGTGAGGTCTCTAAAAGTGGGTTTTAGGAGCCCAACACAAAATACATGAGCCCTAATGCCTTCCTTCAGACAAAACTGACACCCACTTTCCTTAAAAAATCGTGGCTCAAAATAGCACTTTTGGGCTTAGATAAGCACTTTGGTGACATTTTCCTGTAACTTGTTCCCAGTACATTCTAAGTGGCTGCTGACTTTGTGAGGTCTCTAAAAGTGGGTTTTAGGAGCCCAACACAAAATACATAAGCCCTAATGCCTTCTTTCAGACAAAACTGACACCCACTTTCTTAAAAAAATCTTGGGTCAAAATAGCATTTTAGACTGAGATAAGCACTTTGGTGACATTTTCCTGTAACTTGTTCCCAGTACATTGTAAGTGGCTGCTGACTTTGTGAGGTCTCTAAAAGGTGGTTTTAGGAGCCCAACACAAAATACATGAGCCCTAATGCCTTCCTTCAGACAAAACTGACACCCACTTTCCTTAAAAAATCGTGGCTCAAAATAGCACTTTTGGGCTGAGATAAGCACTTTGGTGACATTTTCCTGTAACTTGTTCCCAGTACATTCTAAGTGGCTGCTGACTTTGTGAGGTCTCTAAAAGTGGGTTTTAGGAGCCCAACACAAAATACATGAGCCCTAATGCCTTCCTTCAGACAAAACTGACACCCACTTTCCTTAAAAAATCGTGGCTCAAAATAGCACTTTTGGGCTGAGATAAGCACTTTGGTGACATTTTCCTGTAACTTGTTCCCAGTACATTCTAAGTGGCTGCTGACTTTGTGAGGTCTCTAAAAGTGGGTTTTAGGAGCCCAACACAAAATACATGAGCCCTAATGCCTTCCTTCAGACAAAACTGACACCCACTTTCCTTAAAAAATCGTGGCTCAAAATAGCACTTTTGGGCTGAGATAAGCACTTTGGTGACATTTTCCTGTAACTTGTTCCCAGTACATTCTAAGTGGCTGCTGACTTTGTGAGGTCTCTAAAAGTGGGTTTTAGGAGCCCAACACAAAATACATGAGCCCTAATGCCTTCCTTCAGACAAAACTGACACCCACTTTCCTTAAAAAATCGTGGCTCAAAATAGCACTTTTGGGCTGAGATAAGCACTTTGGTGACATTTTCCTGTAACTTGTTCCCAGTACATTCTAAGTGGCTGCTGACTTTGTGAGGTCTCTAAAAGTGGGTTTTAGGAGCCCAACACAAAATACATAAGCCCTAATGCCTTCTTTCAGACAAAACTGACACCCACTTTCTTAAAAAAATCTTGGGTCAAAATAGCATTTTTAGACTGAGATAAGCACTTTGGTGACATTTTCCTGTAACTTGTTCCCAGTACATTGTAAGTGGCTGCTGACTTTGTGAGGTCTCTAAAAGGTGGTTTTAGGAGCCCAACACAAAATACATGAGCCCTAATGCCTTCCTTCAGACAAAACTGACACCCACTTTCCTTAAAAAATCGTGGCTCAAAATAGCACTTTTGGGCTGAGATAAGCACTTTGGTGACATTTCCTGTAACTTGTTCCCAGTACATTCTAAGTGGCTGCTGACTTTGTGAGGTCTCTAAAAGTGGGTTTTAGGAGCCCAACACAAAATACATGAGCCCTAATGCCTTCCTTCAGACAAAACTGACACCCACTTTCCTTAAAAAATCGTGGCTCAAAATAGCACTTTTGGGCTGAGATAAGCACTTTGGTGACATTTTCCTGTAACTTGTTCCCAGTACATTCTAAGTGGCTGCTGACTTTGTGAGGTCTCTAAAAGTGGGTTTTAGGAGCCCAACACAAAATACATGAGCCCTAATGCCTTCCTTCAGACAAAACTGACACCCACTTTCCTTAAAAAATCGTGGCTCAAAATAGCACTTTTGGGCTGAGATAAGCACTTTGGTGACATTTTCCTGTAACTTGTTCCCAGTACATTCTAAGTGGCTGCTGACTTTGTGAGGTCTCTAAAAGTGGGTTTTAGGAGCCCAACACAAAATACATGAGCCCTAATGCCTTCCTTCAGACAAAACTGACACCCACTTTCCTTAAAAAATCGTGGCTCAAAATAGCACTTTTGGGCTGAGATAAGCACTTTGGTGACATTTTCCTGTAACTTGTTCCCAGTACATTCTAAGTGGCTGCTGACTTTGTGAGGTCTCTAAAAGTGGGTTTTAGGAGCCCAACACAAAATACATGAGCCCTAATGCCTTCCTTCAGACAAAACTGACACCCACTTTCCTTAAAAAATCGTGGCTCAAAATAGCACTTTTGGGCTGAGATAAGCACTTTGGTGACATTTTCCTGTAACTTGTTCCCAGTACATTCTAAGTGGCTGCTGACTTTGTGAGGTCTCTAAAAGTGGGTTTTAGGAGCCCAACACAAAATACATAGCCCTAATGCCTTCTTTCAGACAAAACTGACACCCACTTTCTTAAAAAAATCTTGGGTCAAAATAGCATTTTTAGACTGAGATAAGCACTTTGGTGACATTTTCCTGTAACTTGTTCCCAGTACATTGTAAGTGGCTGCTGACTTTGTGAGGTCTCTAAAAGGTGGGTTTTAGGAGCCCAACACAAAATACATGAGCCCTAATGCCTTCCTTCAGACAAAACTGACACCCACTTTCCTTAAAAAATCGTGGCTCAAAATAGCACTTTTGGGCTGAGATAAGCACTTTGGTGACATTTTCCTGTAACTTGTTCCCAGTACATTCTAAGTGGCTGCTGACTTTGTGAGGTCTCTAAAAGTGGGTTTTAGGAGCCCAACACAAAATACATGAGCCCTAATGCCTTCCTTCAGACAAAACTGACACCCACTTTCCTTAAAAAATCGTAGCTCAAAATAGCACTTTTGGGCTGAGATAAGCACTTTGGTGACATTTTCCTGTAACTTGTTCCCAGTACATTCTAAGTGGCTGCTGACTTTGTGAGGTCTCTAAAAGTGGGTTTTAGGAGCCCAACACAAAATACATGAGCCCTAATGCCTTCCTTCAGACAAAACTGACACCCACTTTCCTTAAAAAATCGTGGCTCAAAATAGCACTTTTGGGCTGAGATAAGCACTTTGGTGACATTTTCCTGTAACTTGTTCCCAGTACATTCTAAGTGGCTGCTGACTTTGTGAGGTCTCTAAAAGTGGGTTTTAGGAGCCCAACACAAATACATGAGCCCTAATGCCTTCCTTCAGACAAAACTGACACCCACTTTCCTTAAAAAATCGTGGCTCAAAATAGCACTTTTGGGCTGAGATAAGCACTTTGGTGACATTTTCCTGTAACTTGTTCCCAGTACATTCTAAGTGGCTGCTGACTTTGTGAGGTCTCTAAAAGTGGGTTTTAGGAGCCCAACACAAAATACATAAGCCCTAATGCCTTCTTTCAGACAAAACTGACACCCACTTTCTTAAAAAAATCTTGGGTCAAAATAGCATTTTTAGACTGAGATAAGCACTTTGGTGACATTTTCCTGTAACTTGTTCCCAGTACATTGTAAGTGGCTGCTGACTTTGTGAGGTCTCTAAAAGGTGGTTTTAGGAGCCCAACACAAAATACATGAGCCCTAATGCCTTCCTTCAGACAAAACTGACACCCACTTTCCTTAAAAAATCGTGGCTCAAAATAGCACTTTTGGGCTGAGATAAGCACTTTGGTGACATTTTCCTGTAACTTGTTCCCAGTACATTCTAAGTGGCTGCTGACTTTGTGAGGTCTCTAAAAGTGGGTTTTAGGAGCCCAACACAAAATACATGAGCCCTAATGCCTTCCTTCAGACAAAACTGACACCCACTTTCCTTAAAAAATCGTGGCTCAAAATAGCACTTTTGGGCTGAGATAAGCACTTTGGTGACATTTTCCTGTAACTTGTTCCCAGTACATTCTAAGTGGCTGCTGACTTTGTGAGGTCTCTAAAAGTGGGTTTTAGGAGCCCAACACAAAATACATGAGCCCTAATGCCTTCCTTCAGACAAAACTGACACCCACTTTCCTTAAAAAATCGTGGCTCAAAATAGCACTTTTGGGCTGAGATAAGCACTTTGGTGACATTTTCCTGTAACTTGTTCCCAGTACATTCTAAGTGGCTGCTGACTTTGTGAGGTCTCTAAAAGTGGGTTTTAGGAGCCCAACACAAAATACATGAGCCCTAATGCCTTCCTTCAGACAAAACTGACACCCACTTTCCTTAAAAAATCGTGGCTCAAAATAACACTTTTGGGCTGAGATAAGCACTTTGGTGACATTTTCCTGTAACTTGTTCCCAGTACATTCTAAGTGGCTGCTGACTTTGTGAGGTCTCTAAAAGTGGGTTTTAGGAGCCCAACACAAAATACATGAGCCCTAATGCCTTCCTTCAGACAAAACTGACACCCACTTTCCTTAAAAAATCGTGGCTCAAAATAGCACTTTTGGGCTGAGATAAGCACTTTGGTGACATTTTCCTGTAACTTGTTCCCAGTACATTCTAAGTGGCTGCTGACTTTGTGAGGTCTCTAAAAGTGGG
Source organism: Gymnoscopelus braueri (assembly GCF_963280865.1). Classification (NCBI taxonomy): domain Eukaryota; kingdom Metazoa; phylum Chordata; class Actinopteri; order Myctophiformes; family Myctophidae; genus Gymnoscopelus; species Gymnoscopelus braueri. Next base: position 3,203 of record NW_027660420.1, on the reverse strand, counting down.
TTTTAGGAGCCCAACACAAAATACATGAGCCCTAATGCCTTCCTTCAGACAAAACTGACACCCACTTTCCTTAAAAAATCGTGGCTCAAAATAGCACTTTTGGGCTGAGATAAGCACTTTGGTGACATTTTCCTGTAACTTGTTCCCAGTACATTCTAAGTGGCTGCTGACTTTGTGAGGTCTCTAAAAGTGGGTTTTAGGAGCCCAACACAAAATACATAAGCCCTAATGCCTTCTTTCAGACAAAACTGACACCCACTTTCTTAAAAAAATCTTGGGTCAAAATAGCATTTTTAGACTGAGATAAGCACTTTGGTGACATTTTCCTGTAACTTGTTCCCAGTACATTGTAAGTGGCTGCTGACTTTGTGAGGTCTCTAAAAGGTGGTTTTAGGAGCCCAACACAAAATACATGAGCCCTAATGCCTTCCTTCAGACAAAACTGACACCCACTTTCCTTAAAAAATCGTGGCTCAAAATAGCACTTTTGGGCTGAGATAAGCACTTTGGTGACATTTTCCTGTAACTTGTTCCCAGTACATTCTAAGTGGCTGCTGACTTTGTGAGGTCTCTAAAAGTGGGTTTTAGGAGCCCAACACAAAATACATGAGCCCTAATGCCTTCCTTCAGACAAAACTGACACCCACTTTCCTTAAAAAATCGTGGCTCAAAATAGCACTTTTGGGCTGAGATAAGCACTTTGGTGACATTTTCCTGTAACTTGTTCCCAGTACATTCTAAGTAGGCTGCTGACTTTGTGAGGTCTCTAAAAGTGGGTTTTAGGAGCCCAACACAAAATACATGAGCCCTAATGCCTTCCTTCAGACAAAACTGACACCCACTTTCCTTAAAAAATCGTGGCTCAAAATAGCACTTTTGGGCTGAGATAAGCACTTTGGTGACATTTTCCTGTAACTTGTTCCCAGTACATTCTAAGTGGCTGCTGACTTTGTGAGGTCTCTAAAAGTGGGTTTTAGGAGCCCAACACAAAATACATAAGCCCTAATGCCTTCCTTTCAGACAAAACTGACACCCACTTTCTTAAAAAAATCTTGGGTCAAAATAGCATTTTAGACTGAGATAAGCACTTTGGTGACATTTTCCTGTAACTTGTTCCCAGTACATTGTAAGTGGCTGCTGACTTTGTGAGGTCTCTAAAAGGTGGTTTTAGGAGCCCAACACAAAATACATGAGCCCTAATGCCTTCCTTCAGACAAAACTGACACCCACTTTCCTTAAAAAAATCGTGGCTCAAAATAGCACTTTTGGGCTGAGATAAGCACTTTGGTGACATTTTCCTGTAACTTGTTCCCAGTACATTCTAAGTGGCTGCTGACTTTGTGAGGTCTCTAAAAGTGGGTTTTAGGAGCCCAACACAAAATACATGAGCCCTAATGCCTTCCTTCAGACAAAACTGACACCCACTTTCCTTAAAAAATCGTGGCTCAAAATAGCACTTTTGGGCTGAGATAAGCACTTTGGTGACATTTTCCTGTAACTTGTTCCCAGTACATTCTAAGTGGCTGCTGACTTTGTGAGGTCTCTAAAAGTGGGTTTTAGGAGCCCAACACAAAATACATGAGCCCTAATGCCTTCCTTCAGACAAAACTGACACCCACTTTCCTTAAAAAATCGTGGCTCAAAATAGCACTTTTGGGCTGAGATAAGCACTTTGGTGACATTTTCCTGTAACTTGTTCCCAGTACATTCTAAGTGGCTGCTGACTTTGTGAGGTCTCTAAAAGTGGGTTTTAGGAGCCCAACACAAAATACATGAGCCCTAATGCCTTCCTTCAGACAAAACTGACACCCACTTTCCTTAAAAAATCGTGGCTCAAAATAGCACTTTTGGGCTGAGATAAGCACTTTGGTGACATTTTCCTGTAACTTGTTCCCAGTACATTCTAAGTGGCTGCTGACTTTGTGAGGTCTCTAAAAGTGGGTTTTAGGAGCCCAACACAAAATACATAAGCCCTAATGCCTTCTTTCAGACAAAACTGACACCCACTTTCTTAAAAAAATCTTGGGTCAAAATAGCATTTTTAGACTGAGATAAGCACTTTGGTGACATTTTCCTGTAACTTGTTCCCAGTACATTGTAAGTGGCTGCTGACTTTGTGAGGTCTCTAAAAGGTGGTTTTAGGAGCCCAACACAAAATACATGAGCCCTAATGCCTTCCTTCAGACAAAACTGACACCCACTTTCCTTAAAAAATCGTGGCTCAAAATAGCACTTTTGGGCTGAGATAAGCACTTTGGTGACATTTTCCTGTAACTTGTTCCCAGTACATTCTAAGTGGCTGCTGACTTTGTGAGGTCTCTAAAGTGGGTTTTAGGAGCCCAACACAAAATACATGAGCCCTAATGCCTTCCTTCAGACAAAACTGACACCCACTTTCCTTAAAAAATCGTGGCTCAAAATAGCACTTTTGGGCTGAGATAAGCACTTTGGTGACATTTTCCTGTAACTTGTTCCCAGTACATTCTAAGTGGCTGCTGACTTTGTGAGGTCTCTAAAAGTGGGTTTTAGGAGCCCAACACAAAATACATGAGCCCTAATGCCTTCCTTCAGACAAAACTGACACCCACTTTCCTTAAAAAATCGTGGCTCAAAATAGCACTTTTGGGCTGAGATAAGCACTTTGGTGACATTTTCCTGTAACTTGTTCCCAGTACATTCTAAGTGGCTGCTGACTTTGTGAGGTCTCTAAAAGTGGGTTTTAGGAGCCCAACACAAAATACATGAGCCCTAATGCCTTCCTTCAGACAAAACTGACACCCACTTTCCTTAAAAAATCGTGGCTCAAAATAGCACTTTTGGGCTGAGATAAGCACTTTGGTGACATTTTCCTGTAACTTGTTCCCAGTACATTCTAAGTGGCTGCTGACTTTGTGAGGTCTCTAAAAGTGGGTTTTAGGAGCCCAACACAAAATACATGAGCCCTAATGCCTTCCTTCAGACAAAACTGACACCCACTTTCCTTAAAAAATCGTGGCTCAAAATAGCACTTTTGGGCTGAGATAAGCACTTTGGTGACATTTTCCTGTAACTTGTTCCCAGTACATTCTAAGTGGCTGCTGACTTTGTGAGGTCTCTAAAAGTGGGTTTTAGGAGCCCAACACAAAATACATAAGCCCTAATGCCTTCTTTCAGACAAAACTGACACCCACTTTCTTAAAAAAATCTTGGGTCAAAATAGCATT